>NW_026859934.1:0-220919 GCF_026571515.1 Ruditapes philippinarum
AAACATCTATCAATAAATAAAGGCTGTATGGGCAAAAAGTGTAAAAATCTATTTTAGCGCTTGTGACCTTGACCCAACTGACCCTTACTCCATCTAAAGGAAGAATACCATGCAAGTTATCTGCCTACCAAATATGAAATACATCTGTCAATAAATAAAAGCTGTATGGGCAAAAGTGTAAAAATCAATTTTTAGCACAAGTTTACCTTGACCCACTGATCCTAACCCCAATCAAAAGAATGAATACCATGAAAGTTATCTTCCTACCAAATATAAAATATATCTGTCACTTAATAAAGGCTTTATGAGCAAATGAGTAAAAATCTATTTTTAGCATTGGTGACCTTGACCCAACTGACCACTAACTCCATCAATGTTTATGTTTCTATCAATTATAAATAACATTTGTCTATAGATTAAGGTCAATACACCTGTAAAAATGTAAAAATCTATTTTTAACATTGGTGACCTTGACATAAGTAAAATTGACCTTGACCCAAATGACCCCTTACTACACCCAAAGAAGGAGGACCTCCTTTGGCATGTTTGTATTAAACTAAGACATCAACTAAAAAATAAAGGCTGTATGAGCAAAAATGTTTATATTTATTTTTTAAACCAGTGACCTTGACATTGACCCTAGAGACCGCTTACTCCACAAAAAAATTAGAGGACCATCAAAGGTATCCACCTACTAAATATGAAAGATATCATTAAAGAAATTAAGCAATTAAGAGAAATTTAAGATAAATCCAACTTGCCGAAAGGTTAACCAGACAAGGCCCTATTTTCAAAGTGAAAAAAGGGAAATAACTGGGAAATATGGATGACAAAGTTATATAACTTGGCAATATCATGTACTTTGTATTGCTAAGTAAGTGTGAAAATTATAAAGCCATTAGTATAGATAGAACTCAAGATTAGGTTAACCATTATTCGTTTTCTGTGCTGAAAAGGGCAATAACTTGGTAAATATGAAAGCCAGAGTTATGTAACTTGCCCAGACCATGTACTTTGTATTGATTAGTAAGTGTGTAAACTTAGAAGCCATTAGTACAGGTAGAACTTAAGAAAAATCCAACTTGCCGTTCTAGGTTAACCTCGTACGGACAGACGGACGGACGGACGGTTAAATTACTATATGCGGGGGGGGGGGGCATAAAAATGTCAACAAAGTAGCATATTGACATCCATACCAATACTATACTCAGTATCAGTATAATTGAACTAATTTCAAATGGCGCCTGAATCAAAAGATGGGTAAGGTAACTGGCCAATTAATACATTCAAAGTTTCTGGAAACTATACAAAAAAAGGTTTTAAGAAATAATATAAAAGCATAATGCGTCTTTAAATAAAGGGATGGAAATACTTTACAGAACTGTCTTGACATGCACACATGATTTGAAATACTATAGATTCGATAGTAATTTAAGAAATAGAAATAAAAGTTGTGTAAAAGGCCATAGACAATGCAATATCCAAACTCTATATGTATAGGTCTACAAAATACCCAGGAGTTCAAAAAACGCGTCTTAAAGAACGGCTCTTTTGTCTGATTCAAATAATATCAAAATGAACCATTTTGTTACACATATGCATGAATATGGTAGATCTTTGGCCTGTGTTTTTAGAAACGATTGCATTAATTTCTAAATTTTTTATTGCTCACCTTTTACTTTTGAACATGTAGTGAAAAAAAGAAAAGAAAACAAAAAGAACGTTAATATTTATTGCGAGCAGAAAGTTAAATATGTTTAAGCCTTGGAGGTAAAATTTAACATGAAGTACAAATGGATTGCACGACTTCATCAAAATGATCAATATAAATACTTTGAAAACCGATAAAATAGGATTCCTTTGATACCGTACTTTAAGTCAGACCCGTACATGGTCCTATTTACGGACGTTTACTGTAATAACAAGTAGAGGTTTTGATGCTAAAGCATCAAGTCGCCGGATAGCAAAATGAGTGTATTATCATAAATATAAGAAAATATCAGTTTAATGGTTCGAGTTTAAAGAATAGAGGAACAATTTGTTGAGTAATTGTTTATTCATTATAATACATCGTATTTGAAGCAAACTTGCTTAGCAATATTGTCAAGAAACTGCTATCATTATTAAATAATCAAGTATTGTTTTGCAATATTGACCTGAGACTCATTAATTTTCGGGAGGTGTTTCGTTAGTTTCCGTAACTTATTATGATTAAAGATTTTATTGATAGTATAGATCTCAATATTAAATCATTCGATACTGCTCGATGGCCTAGTGGTAAGTATGACGAAGTTGCGACATAAAAGGCGCAAGTCCGAATTTTGGACAATTCCTTTTTGTAGCTTTCATAAATATATGTTTTATTATTCTTTTAACTATATCAAACATAAGTTGATAAATCATGTGTTTCATTTCTAGTATTTTTTCTAATTTCATAATTTTGATTAATTAGTGATATGCCTGTAATTCTACTTGTAATTCTACCTTATACATATACCTTTGTACCATAAATCGAAATCCGTATGGTTTACTTCAGAATTCGATAATTACCGACAAACCGGTCATTGAATATTTACAAAGTGACTATGAAATATATAACCGGTACAGTTTGCTTAGTGGTTAAGGCGTCCGCCTTCGGATCGGGAGGTCGAAGGTTCGAGCCCCACTGTGAACGTTAATTGAAGGATGAATGTTGCTCGCGGGACACGTTCCGAAATGGCCGCTTCGTGAGCCGCGAGGTAGTTAAAATGAATGGTTACCGATTTCTATCCGCCTGGCGCCTGGCATAGTGGTAGAAGTTGGGAGGTACATGGTATGCAAGCAAAAGGTGTCATATAAGTCAGAAATGGCTGGCCCTTTCAGTAGTTGTGACACTATAATAAACAAGACCTTTACCTTTATATATGTTTTAATTATAATGCATGAAACAATACAATATACCATAAAAGTGGTGTCTACATAAAAAATTATTATTATGCTATTTCGAAAAAATATTTAATTTAGTTGATTTCAATATTTCCGTCGTTACATACGATATACCGTCCCAGGATGATAACTTGAGCCTTTGTTTACATAACAATGATTTATAACAATGCGAAAAATAGGTTAGGCAGATTGAAGCCTAATGAATAAAACACAAATTTAAACGAGGCATTTCCATGTGACTTGTTAGCGCAGTATGCAGAGCGTCCGTGTCAGTGTTGTATTCATGCATTTACATGTTCGAATCATAGGTATGATGACATCTGAGAGTTTTTATATATCTTTTTCTTATGTCCAAATAGTTTCGAATGTGTGGGATAGAAGATTTTTTTACAAATGTTGGCATGTACTTGTGTCAAAAGTTTGAGGATAATGTCAAACGTCAAGAAAGCGCATTATTAAAAATGTAAATAATATAATAAAATTAAGTGTTTTTATATTGATCCATGTATATTAAGATTATTATTATTTTTCGTAATCGCGGTGTGTTAAAATAAGTCGATTTTTAAAATGAAATAAAAAGTAACAAAAAAGGAAGGAAAAGAAATAGAAATTAAAAAGAACAAAATATATTCAAACAAAAGACAAAGTGAATAAAATAGGGAGAAACACAATAACAACAACCTCATTATAACATGTCAGAGCGTAGGTTCCGAACCTATGAGTTCAAATCATTGA
Source organism: Ruditapes philippinarum (assembly GCF_026571515.1). NCBI lineage: Eukaryota > Metazoa > Mollusca > Bivalvia > Venerida > Veneridae > Ruditapes > Ruditapes philippinarum. Next base: position 3,661 of record NW_026859934.1, read on the forward strand.
AAGTTACAGTGACTGTGATTAACCACCTGAGCTATCACGATGATACACATTCTTCTTAGAATTAAACTATATATAGTTGTCGACACTATCAGTCTCGGATAATATGCAGACTTACCCTTTTAATAGACTTTCCCATGTCCCGTTAAGACCAAATTATCATCCTAGGACAGTAGTTAACGTTTAACTACGATAAAATATCAACACAAACAGTCATACCGTTTATCAAGAAAAAATGAAAAGGTTGTGAAAATTTATTTTTGTCGTGTGTAAAATATAAGTATTCAGACTTTTCTAATGATATAAAATATTAAACTGATGAATGGAAAATAACTTTGTAATTATTCGTACAAAATTTCTATGATTTGCATTTTGTCAACCGCCATACCATTCACGAGTTACCTGTATGTCTTATCCGTAATTTTTTACTATTATAAGATTTTATATAACAATGACATACAATGTGTCAATTTCACACGCAATGATCTCCCCTTACATGATTTGGCCGTAGCGTAACCGGTGCGCGGAGTTTGACAATGTGTAGTCATGTGATTCTTACAAAAGAACAGGGAGAAATGTTTATAATTAAATACAATAAAACAATAGAATAGGTCTCATAAAATATAAAAGACAAAATAGTTTAAAAGTGTCCTTTTAAATATCATCCATGATTTACTTATCATAAAACAGCAATGATTGCCACTTAATTAAAGAAAAAGTATCCCTTAATTAAATGACTTATCCATAGCGATACATTATAATTTCATTTTATAAAGAAAAATGTAATGTTGTTATTTAAAATGTCAATGTTTGTATATTTCATTTCATCGAGCAACGTTATTATATGTCTGAATTTTTAAAATTATGAAAAATAATTGTGGTCCTAAAGTGTTCAATAATTGATTTGCTTTTATTTTCAGATTTTAAGGCCTTCTCTACCAAAGAAGTAGTTTTAAACTGTTACAAATATAGTCGCGGTTTCTACCGGCAACTAATAATAAAGATTATTAAAAAAATAATGTTGCTGCCGCTGTATGAAATAGATATAGTAGACAACGAAATCATCGACAAAAGGAAAAAAACCCTACTTAAAAGGGCAGAACAATGTTTCAGACCATATCATTTTTATTTCGTTTAGATGTAATATTCATGTGCGTTAAATGACATTCTATTTTACAACTCTAAGACTATGAAACCAATACAATTTTATCGCGGAAACAAATAAAAGAACAATATTAAGTAAGCTGATTAAATTTCTTAAAGATCCTGTATGTTGTAATTCAGGCTGTATACCGGTGGTAGTGGTGTTTGTAGTTTTCACTCAGGATCACGACAGTAAGCCACATTGAATTCACCAGAGCATAGTTCGACCACTACATCGTTCCTGGGCAGGGTGTGAAGCAGTTTACCAGGACTTGTTGCATTCACTTTCGCAAGGAACTAAAACTTTTATACATGCCAGAGCAGAGGTACCGGTACAGTGCGAATGACCGTAGAAAGGATTTCGTGATGCATCACAACGAAAGTGACCTGCGCCGTCCGGTAATCGAACCCAGGTCGCCCGACCAATGTAATATGTATATAATTATGCTTATAAAACATTTTTCAAACATCCTAGAATATGTAAAATATGTACTGCAAATATTTGTAATCATTAAATGAAATCATTACAAAATATATGCATTCATTTCTAATTTGACTTAGATTTTATAAAAAATAAATTTCTTATTACCTCCCTTTATTTACATGAAATGTTATATTCGGTAATATCTTTATAAATAATGCTTTTTGGAAATAACAATATTTGAGCCGTGTCACGACAAAACCAACATAATGGGCTTGCGACCAGCATGGATCCAGACCAGCCTGCGCATTCGCGCAGTCAGATCAGGATCCATGCTGTTCGCTTACCAACTCTATTACAAGTGGAGAAACTGACAGCGAACAGCATGGATCCTGATCAGACTGCGCGGATGCGCAGGCTGGTCTTGATCCATGCTGGTCGCAAACGCACTATATTGGTTTTGTCGTGACGCGGCTCATTTATAAATCTTAATTTGAGAAACATATTAATTTTATTATATAAACATACAAAAATGTGTTACAGGATCTTTAAATTAAACCTGCTTCAAACTGACTTATACATTAACAAAATCATTATTGTGAGTATTCGTATATATATAGAACTATACAACATTAGTCTATTCACATTTCAGTCAATGTCTATGCAGAATAAAATAACTTTGTTAACACATGGATAAATCCTTTTTTCTATGAGGCACATCTTGGAGAATATATAGACGAATGAATAATGTACTAATCCCTCTTGCATTTTAGGGTATAAACTCATGTTTCGTATATGAGTATTTGCATCTTCACCACAAAATCGAGCTTTAGTTTTAATGAAATGTAATTGATTAAGAATGATTGTTTATTTAACATGTTTCAAAAACATGTTTTCAAAGCAAATGTTCAGTCTTGGCATAAACTAAAGGAGGAGTCCGTTTGTTTCTCAAGCTGTTGTAACCCTTTATCTATTCTGAACGTCGCATATTTCCCTGGATTGGTTGTATCTTTACCAATAAGCATTGATATTGCTTCCACTCCTGATCCATAATCATCGTCAGCACATACCATTGCACCACTATCACCTTCCCTACACAGAACAGCTGTTGCATTAGCCCTGTCTTCGACTATGATGTACGTCTTATCATGGTTCCTATCGCGAACTTCAGGAATAGTTATAATCCCTAACCCTGGAGCAGTTACAGCACCCCAAAGATGAACGCGTCTGCTATCAAGTTGCTTGTTTTCATACTCACAATCTTTTCGAGGCAAAGATTTCCCGCATTCTGACTTAAATCTTGTATCACAAATGGGTGTATCCCTTGGATTTATTTCAGCAGCCGAAATATCCAAAATCGGTTCATCAGTGTCATCAGCAACTGTTTCTGGGATAAGTCTTGATCGAATAGAGGAATTCTGATCGAACAGAGATACACGCATGTCTTTTGAGTAGATAGCAACGTGCCTTGAAACTAAGGCACACATGTCTCTTGAGTTTCTTTTCGCATAACCTCCCAAAGACCCATGTGAAGTGAAAACGTCAGTAGGGCATGCTCTGGCACCGACTCCAATAAACGACTTATATGTACTAATTGCAGGAACAATTTCAAAGTCGTTAATGCCATTTGTTTGCAAAACTTTTTGTATCGAGTTTTTAATTTCGTCATTGCTCACATCATCGACAAAAACCTGGAGAGTACCATATCGATATCCACAACTTTTCACGGAAGAATCAATTTTGTAAAGCTCATTTGAAACCTGAAAAAAGGGAGAAAGCAAGAAATAATTTTTGATCAGCTAAAGAACAGAATTCTGTTAAACATTATAACGTCTTTATTCGTACTATTGTTTAAGTGCAGAATACCATCATAGAAAAACGATGTTTCTTTAAATGAAGTAAGAATCGTACCTCGTCACCTACTTTATGTGGAAAAATTACTCTGACATCTGGCTTCTTATGTTCCGGTATTCTGCTTCTTTTGAAAACTCCTAAGATTTCTTTGTAGAGACGTTCAGAAGAATCTTTACAATGATCTACATTTTCTGCAAGTATCAATATCAAAAATATATCCTCACAAAAAAAAAATACACCATAACGCAAACTGTTTTCCTTTTAATTTGTTTATATATATAAGAAACTAATATGAATCATTACTATTGTCGACCTTCCGAGTGATTTTACTTACGATTGTACGGAATGGATTAAGTTAAATTACTCAATATACATGTATTACTAATGCCAACAACACGAACTCGACTATTTAACTGCAGCGGGATATATTACATTTTTAATTTGAAAAACAACAAAAAAACTTCTTCTTGATATAAACACTCATTAAAACTTAATAATTAATTGGAATTAAAAGCAAGGTACTCGTTACCTTTTGCGTTTTTTTTTTGTGTTCTTATTTTGGATGGATGTGAAAGTATGGTGGCTTATTTTGCAATGTCGTATTTCGCTCAGCAGAGAGGCGGACGAAAAAATGAAAATCAATGACTTTGTCGTATTATTGTGATTTCGACTTGCGAAAGTAAAATAGCACAAATCAGGCACTATAGTAAATTGTGGTTATATTAGACAGTCCTGATTTTGTCATTCCTTTTGATTTGTTTTGATTTGGAGTACAATAGTTTATGTTCTGTTAAAGAGTTAAACACACGTCTCTAAATACCTAAATACAGAACCAGTACAGCTTTATGAAAAAAAATCATACCTTCCTTCCTTTTTTCCAGATGTTTGGCTCTCGTGTGAACTTTCTTGTTTTCAGATTTGTATGGAGTCTTTCTGTATCTTTTCCGCTCTATCTTCTCAGGCACACTTTCTTCTAGTCAAGTGAATACAAAAAAGTAAGAAATAGAGTTTATTTGAAAATTAAGGATGAAGTAATGAGTACAAATAAGACAAATATTATGTAATATAGACAGAAACAAAATGTTCACAAACAGGAAAGCTATTTCATCTAAAAAATGTAATGGTGCTTTAGATATATTTAATGATTTTCTTTTTATTTATATGTATCTACTATAGTGAAGATCAACTATAACCAAAAATTTCAGTTTTAGACTTGCCTTTTCTTATCCCATATTTTTGATCGTTTTGTAAAGATTTGTCTAATGTTTCAGCATAAGACTTCATAGGTTCAAACATACTTTCTTCAAGTGTAAGACTTGCAATATCCTTTAAGTCTTCTAAACGAGAGACTTTGATATTTGGGTCTTTTTGAAAAATATTGTTGGCATCTGTATACTCTTTTGTATCAGTTGCAACAACTATGATTTTGCAATTTAGATTATTGTTGTTGACGAAATATGTGTTTATCTTATATGGAACGACAAGCACATCTCCACTGTCTACTTTTTGCAAAATCTGCTCTGTTGTAAATGATTCAATCTTGAGTTTTTCCTCCTTGTCGTCGGGAATGAATTCCTTTTCTACAGAAGCGTTGAAAACTGATGAACACCTAGTTGTTCGCTGCCTACACAAAATGAAGTATTTGCCTTGAGTTGTATTTGTAAATGGACTTCGAATGCATCTTTTTTCGCCTAGATCAAAATATCTTTGTTCGAGGTCGTCAAGTTGTCTCTTTATCTTATTATACCAAGGGAAGTAAAGTCTGCTTGGAGGAATTCGTGTGCAATACAGTGGCGGAGACATCTTTATATTCTTCAAAGAGAAAATATTAGCATTTTTTATAATTTTAATTTACATGTTGTTATAAAGTCTTTTAATGTAGTAAGATTTCATTAAACAACATTTTATGATCATAATTATATACTCATTGATTTCTTTGTTGGTTTGCAAAAACGTTTGATTCATGTGTGACTTGCAAAAATTCCATTTATAAGACTGATGTTTTATATAACTTTTTTGGAAATGATATATTTGCAAAATAATATTTTTTGATTATAATGCCCGCCTCCATTGTTAAAACGATAAAATGTCCAATATAACTATTTAAAAAAATGCCCGTCAGTATACTGTCGCTGTGAATACTAGATATTTTTTGTTACGAGGTATATCGTACATATTAATATAAAATGATTACAAGGTTAGCTTTTAAAAAAGCTAGTAGCGACTCGCTTCGTAATTTTTTTCCAGGGGTGCGTTTAAATGTAAAAATGATAGTTCTGTTAGCTGAAGAGACTTCAGCAAACATCAAAATAAAAGTGAAATAAAGTTATGGAAGCCAGTTCTCTAAGTTTAACAAAGAGGAATATGAGTATATATGAAGATGCATGTAAACAGATAGAATGAAGTCCCTATGTCTATGCACATTTACTGTATGGCCTGTTGACTTTGACCAAATAATTCTTAGATAGGTAGACTTCATAAAGATGTCTCTTTATACGAAGTTAAGTTGTAATATGTTATTTAGTATTGGAATGAGTGACAGACACAAGTCCTAAAGTAAACACAATGTGTCAGAAAAGCCGGGATCCTATTAAAAAAATATAGGGATCCCGGATTTTGACCAGTCTAAGATGTTTTTCAGATAAGCCGGGATCCTATTAAAACATATCGGGATCCTGGGAATTGACCAGTTCAATAATATAGTTTTCAGAAAAGCCGGGATCGTATTAAAATATAAAGAGATCCCAGGAATTGGCCAGTTCAAGAATATAGTTTTCAGAAAAACTGGGATCGCATTAAAACATAAAGGGATTCCGGGATTTGACCAATTCAAGAATGTAGTCTTTGATTTTTCCAATTAATTAGGCATATAATTATAAGTATTGGGATTTCCGCATTTTAATAAATACCTCTAAATATATTTATATCCTAAGTTTGATTAATTTAACGTTCATTACATACAATAAAAAAAACTTAACTTTTAATGTCCTTTCATTACGACAATAATCAATACAAATATAGTTTATTAGTTTTTCCTCTATATCTTATACGATCCCGGATCCTGGCCAGTCCGGGCCTCCCGGACCCCGGCCAGTAAATATATACACTAAATACCGATAAAGGATAAAATGACCGGAAAAAAGGAAAAAGAAAAAAATGCACAGAACCAGATGTACACTTATGTTAATTAACCAAACGAAAACTTACTACAGAGGAACAGGTGAGATCGCTAAAACAAAAGACAGTGTAAATATGATTTTTTGAAAAGAATTCACGAAAACAAACATTTTAATCATCATTATATCTTTGCGCTCAAAATAATACTTGCTGCTTTTTAAAAATGGCGTGAAAATTGAAGGTTTTTTGACGCTATGACAGATTAAATTTGATTGGCTAAATAATTTTGGATCCTAGCCCTGATAGATAAATTTTGTAGAAAGCTGGAAGCCAAGCTTCGATTAAATTTTTGGATGGATTCGGAGTTTTAGGCTGTTTTTCAGTAAAATCCTAACGTAATGCCGTGGCGAGCCGGCATGAGAGTTATGTGGGTTAGTTCTTGTGTGTTCACTGTTGTAGTACTTTTGTGGTGTATGAGCGAACGCTTAAACCTGTACACTGTGAATATTGAAAATTTTTTATTTGATTATAATAGTTTCTGTTACTTTGAATCTTTTTATTTCTGGATTTTTGTACAGTATGTTTGTTTTTATGGCCCTATTACACAGGACTGATTTTAAGAAAATGTGAATGCTAGAAGCATTTTATAGTACAAGTGGTATCTTGAGTGTTTCAACCTAATTTGGGTATGCTGAAGACGATGGGGTGGACACCAAGAAAATAAAATTGACCTTGACCTTCAAAAGGTCAATTCAAAATGGCCGCTTGAAAATACTAAATAGGTCAGTAAAAGTTTAATGATATAATAATGTCATTAATTATTTTTGTCAAAATCAAATGTTTACTCAATATTCTCAAAGTAAATACAATTAGGTTATTATATAATAATGGTCTGGCTTTATAACGTTAATTCGTAAAAATCGCCCAAAAAATGGTCAAAAAGGCCATATACAAATGCACAACCTTTTTTTATTTCGCAGAGCATGATTATTTTTATGTAATGAAAAATTACATTTTGTTATTAAACTAAGGTCATATTTAAGTGTCTACTGAATGAATTTTAAACTAAAGCTTTTAAAAACCTTTACTGTGTTATGAAATAAAGCTCTCAATATGGTCTCATATGTATGTGTCACATCACACCCATGTATTGAGTGCACAATTGTTTACATGAACACATAGCAATATATTTGCCAGATTCTGAGGAACTGGCTCAGATTAGTCGTTTAGTATTCTAATATATTGTTTCCTAATTTATTACGGCTTAAGAAAGTGCCAAAGGCTATGCCGGTGTCAAAAATAAAAACGATAAAACGGCAGATAGAAATAAATACAAGTATAAACATTTCCAAAAAAATTGCTAGGAATCGCCATTTAGCCGGGCATTCGAACTTAGAAACATGCGAAGAAGACTCCTTCCTGAAAAATATAGAGCTAATGTTTCTTCTTTGATAGAAATATTCCATATACTATTTACCCCTTTAAAGCCTACACTGTGATTTCAAGCTTCGTACATCAAGAAAGTATTTCAATTCTATATATAGGTTGCCCGTCAAAAACAGGGACTAATGGGCGTGGCGTGCTCCTTAGCCCTCCCCCATTTGAAGTCTTTTGTCGTCCATTTTGATATCATGCAGTATTAAATTATGGGTTTAAATGGCTTAGGGCCGGTGGTGTTCGGATATAAATGACGGTTGAATCTTGTTAATTGTATATGTCGCCATCCAGGAACGGCAACAATAACCAAACAGCTAGGTAATGGAATTTTAACCAGTGATTTGTTTATAAATTAGCGTTGACTGGCTTGGAGATTCCTCATGAAACATTCCCACTGAATTTAGGTCTTTCATGGAGAACCCCGAGGATTCTTATGTAGCTAAGGCTGTGAGCGTGTTTTTTCTATGATCCCATTTAACTTTGAACCTAGGTTGGTCAAAGGTACCACTAGTACTTTGAGCCTTGGATATTCAATGACAAAGGCAGTTGGAATGTTTTCGAGATGTCAAATAGTGGGCGTCTTGTTGGACACAATAGGCAAAGCTCAATATTGTTATGTATTTTGCATAATAAATTAGTAACAGTCGTATCTTTCTTTATGTGATATGATAATTGATTCTCGGTTCAGGATTAAATCCCTCAAGAGCCAGATGAAAGGCATTTGAAAACCCGGTTAATCTTTTAAGACTTTGGTAAACGGGTTATATATTTGAGCCGAAAAAGCCATTAGCATTAACTAGCGTACTTTGTTTATAACAAGTCAGGTTTAAACTGTCAAGCAAGGCTTCAAATTAACAAATAATCTCTGCACTGTCCAAGAAGCCAAATCACCGGTTTGTAAATACCAACAGAACTAGTCCATGTGTGTGGGATAAATGAAGTAAAAGCATGTAGAATAGAGAGACGTGGTGGTAAGAACTGTTGAGCAATAATACCAGTCTACCGATAATTCTTCTACAGCTTTGCCCATCAATTATGTGTTTGAGGCTATGACGGAACTTAGGTACGACTTGTATAGGTAGCTCTAAAATTGTATCATGTTGCCATTGAAGATGAGTGTCTTGTGGGGGACATAGGTTCCGCTTTTAACTGGCTAGTGATCTATGTCCCAGTACGGAATGGTAGGGGAAGAGAAGTTTAAGGCTGACCATTTGGTAAAGTTGGAAGTAAGGAGTAAGAAAGACAGTACTTGAATTATATTAATGTACTCGATGGTTAAGTAGATCAATACCTGTAGAAACTGATTCCTCAAATTTAAGACAGCTTATTGATTTTAGTAGCCATAATCAGAATTTGGGCCGGCAAACTACTTTAGTCTTTTACAAAAAGTTATTAATGAAATTACAATAACTGCTTAATTTGTATTGCAATAACATTGATTACTCTAACCTCTCTCCAGTGAATGAAGGAATTACATAATTTTACATACGTAATCATGATAACTTCTTATTACTTTCTATTGTCTTGTTTTGAAACTGCTAAGGCCTAGCTATTTTTTTTAACATTAAGAATTTGACAAATTTGGAGAACAAAACTTACACATATATTATTATGCGTGGCAGGGGGTTTCCTGTGAAGGAAATTGAACAAGCATTTAACAGCAAAATTTAAAGACATGACCATAATGCATCACATTTGATGACAAAGTCACAGGGAGATAAATGTTGCCAACGAAAGTTTTGTGTCTTTTTTCATAATCTGGGCTCGGGGATTTATGGTTCAAAATGAGTTTTATAATTAATTAATTACATGTATTAATTAACTATGCAATATCACAGGCGTTTGGCACATTTGCTTTGCCAATAATGTTCAAATAATCATAAAACAATCTCCCCTTCATCATCCAGTACCTATTTATTATATAAGATATTTTATATAGTTGTTCTTGATGCTATAAAGGTAGGGCTAATATTTAAATTTATGGATAGAAAACTCAGCCATTATGAAATAAACAGCCATTACGATAAAAGTCTGACTTATGAGATTCGAACATTTTGATTGACTGTTTGACATGACCATTATGAAGCTAACTCTACACTGGGGACTGTAAATTATGTGTCTGTTTAAGTTATATAATTATCAAATTTCTAGTGACGATATAAATCATTCTACTTAACATTTCCTGAATTTCCATATCTAAATGGGTGGATTGCATTGGGCAACTATGAGATGTACGAGTAAACCATTTACTAATAAAAATTTAGGCTGTTGATCAAGTTAGATAATCTTTTTGGAAGTAATAGCGGCATATGGTACTAGGAATTCAGGTAGCCACTCTAAATACTTGCATATAATGCGAGATCAGGGTCTTTCAAAAGTCTTTCTATTTGAAAGATTCTGGCAAGATAACATTTGAAAGCTCTGATCTAGCAGATAGGGCAGGGAAGAGTGTAGTGGTCACTGTCCTAAACCTTAAATATGGTGATAAGATAATGAGTGTGACTTTTCAGAGTGTCTGTCTGTTGCATTCTAGTCTGTTATTTTTTAAAAGCTTTTATATATCATCTTTAATATTACTCCCCCTATATAGACCTATGGGAAAATGTCCGCTACATTGGATTTTTCAGCCATATTTTTGTAAATTTGGTTTTGGTTTCTAATTTGTCTTTACCCAAACATGCTTTGTGACATATTTTAGGCTTTTCCAATCTTTAGAAATTTTCTTTGATATATTATCCATTTTTGATAAACAAAATTGGCGGCCATTTTAATGGTCATCTTAAATGGTCACATTTAACGGATTCAGCATACCCGAAATAGGTAAAAAAATCAACAAGATACCACTTGTACTACAAAATGCCTCTAGCATCTTATAGAGGGCAAAATTTTCAAAATCAGTCCTGTCTATATTTCTTTGTTTTTTTTTCATAGTCGTTTGTTTCCCGCTTTTACAACTTCCGGTAGTTGTTAAGTTTTTGAAAATTCATAAAAAGCGAGGATTTTAGTATCAGACCAAACATATGCGAATGCAGATGCTCATCAAAAAGATGGAATCTTGAACTCGAGTGCAAATAATTACGTTCAACTATATTAAGATTTTATCTTTAAACGTTGCGGCCTTAAATCAAGAATGCAAATGTAAGACACGCACTTTCTGTGGTTTTGTTTATTTACCACCCAATTACTCGGACTATGCAGTTGACGATCCTTTTTTCCGGAATTCAAGACGACATCAATCGCCTGTCGACAAGTAATCCGTCGCATCTATTTTTTGGTGATATCAATTCGCGTAAAAAATGAATTTGATATTTTGTTACAGTCGATAGGACGTTTTTCAATGTCCAAAACTTAACATTCTTTGTGATAAATTAGATATTGAAATTAATTAATTCTTTAATGCACACCATGTGAAGCAATTACATTTTAACTCCGATACAATTGTAAAATATATGGTAATAGATTTATTGATTTTTTACAATAAAATGACACTTACATATTTTCAGAAATAACGGTTGTGTTTCATTTTTACATATTTTATTTAATGTGTGTTTTACAACAGGAACTATACCTACTAACTGGGGAAAAGTTGTTATTGCCCCTATACCCAAGTCTAGTACTGCTGATCCTCGTGATCCACTATCTTACAGGGGTATACCTCTATCTTGCTCTATATATAAGATTTATTGTTCTATATAAAATAATAGGCTCTCTAGTTGGGCTGAAAATAATAACATCTTAGCTGATGAACAAAATGGGTTTAGAAAAAATAGAAATACCATAGATCATGTCTCAACACTAAGTAATATTATTGATTCAAGGAAAAAGCTTAAACAGTCTACCTTTTGTGCCTTTATCGATTTTAGAAAAGCGTATGACTTTATTACTCGTAGTCTGTTATGGAAAAAAACTCTTTGATACTGGCATTGACGGTAGCATGTTTAATGCCTTGAGATCCTTATACAAAATGGTGTCATCCTGTGTTAGAATAAATGGTCATTATACAGATTGGTATGAAAATACATGTGGTTTACGTCAAGGTTGTTCGTTGTCACCTTTATTGTTCAATTTGTTTTTAAATGACCTTGTCACTAAGATTAAAGCTTCAGGAAAAGGTGTGTCAATAGATAATGAAATTATCAGTACTTTACTGTATGCCGATGATATTGTACTTATAGCTGAAAATGAAAATGATTTACAAGATCTGATAAATGTTTTGTCAAATTGGTGTTATGTAAATTCTATGATAGTTAATCCACAGAAGAGCACTTTAGACCACCATCTGTTGTAAAAACCACTCATGCTTTCACTTGCGGTACCCATAGTCTACAAGTTGCCACTCAGTATACCTATCTAGGCATTCTTTTAGATGAACATTTAGATTTGCTGGAATAGCACTTGGTCTCCTTATTGCAAAGTCCAAAAGTCTCGGTGGCATGCCATACAATGTTTTCACCAAATTGTACGACAGCATGGTATGCCCTGTTATTTCTTATGGCGCTTCCATAGGGGGTACTTAGTATTATTCATGTATAAACGCAGTGCAAAATCGAGCCATGCGTTTTTATTTAGGTTTGGGAAAGTACACCCCAACTGCAGCTCTATATGGCGAACTTGCATGGCAACCACCGCATGTGAAACAGTGGGTATCGGTAGCTAGGCTGTGGCATAGATAATACTTAATTATAAGGTTTATGCATATTGTTATTCTAGATCTAGCACTAGATGTAAAAACTGGCAGTTCAACTTTTTAGAACATTTAAAATTGATAAATTTATCACATATATTAGATACATGTAATGTTTTGTCATCTAGGAAATTTTGTGATATGGTTGGGCAAAATAGTATGAATTTGTTTATTAATGAATGGAAACAACGTATATCTAGTCCAACTGGTTCTGTTGGTAGTACCAGAAATAAACTACGCACATATCAGTTGTTTAAATATCAGTATGAAACTGAAAAACATGTATATTTACCAATGCTTACAAAGCATCGATCAGCATTAGCAAAATTTAAATGTGGAGTTGCACCCCTCCGGCTGGAAACAGGAAGATATGAGAATTTAGATGTCAATAACAGGATTTGTCCAATTTGTAAACAAAATGTTGAAACAGAAATACATGTGTTAACACAATGTCCTGCTTACCAACTTCTTAGAAATGTTTTATTTGATAAAGCCAAGGATATCAATGCTGATTTTATTAATTTGAATGATGAACAAAAAAGTATGTTTGTACTCTCAAATCCCGAAATTGCCAAATTAACTGCCAAAACCTGCTATAATATACTTCTCTCACGTTTTGATACTTTGTATATTAATAAGGTTACGCTTACTTAAATATATTTTATCTAAATGTAGAATTCTTTTAAAAATGTACATAAAATGTTGAATCATTTTATTATCTTTTAAAAGGAAATTTCTTTTATGTTTATAGCTAAATGTAGATAACCATTTAGTCATTGCTAATCCAGTATCCAGTATCACTTTAGATACACATAATCCTCTTGTTTATATATTTTAAATATCAACCCGTTCGAAATTGTTAAACATATTGAAATTAATACTACTGAACTGTCTTTAAAATAAAGGGAAAATAAATACGCGAACACTTCTTTACAGAAACTTGACATAAATGTTGTGGAGGAGATAAATAAAATAAACTTGACATTTTGAAAGCCAGCGATACTTTTAATAAGAAAAATGCAGATGATTTAGTAAAGAATATATCCTTTGTATTTATTAAAAGATAAAAAGATAAACATAAGCACTATGGTTCGTGTAAAAATTAAACATTTGTATAGATAAATTGATAAATTTCGCAAATTAAAACCAAAGGCCCAAGGAAATATGGAAGATAACTTAGGAATAACAGTAAATTCAAAACTAAAGCAAATATCGTTGAAATGTATGAATTTTTCAGAAAGTTAATATTTATTAAAATTATGAAACAATTAATGACAAACTGCATTAGATTTTGAATATAATGAACAATCAAACAAAAACAATTCTATGAATTACACTATAACATATAAATAGATTGATCAAGCAGTACAAATGTTGAAAATAGTTATGAACAAATAAAAGGTTCATATAGTTTAATAGTGTTACACATTTCATACTTTTCAGGTGTTTGGAAAAGGTGTTATACCCTGGATGATGAGTTTTGGAATAATAAATCGAATATATCAAAGCAAAAGTTATAGCTAGTAAACTTGAACATTATAATTATACCTATAACACTCTTTAAATGTTTAGGAAAACGTTTAACTAGTATTAAAAATAATAGGCTTACTACAAATTCAGAAGAAAATAATATAACAAATAATAGCAAGGTTTAGGATATAGTTTTCAACCACAAACCAGATGTTTGTATTACATCATTTATCCAATATTTAAGAAAAAAGCAATAAAAATAAATTATTTTGTGCTTGATTGGCCTCAAGCAAGCCTTTGATATAGTTTGGAGAAATGACGCTTGGCAAAAATTCTTTAACCTAAGAATAACTGGAATAATGTCTAAAACTCAATAATGATAAGTGCGATAATATTACATAATGTGTTAGAATTAATTCTGAAGATTCCCCCTAGTAATACAGTCGTATGCCAAAGAGAGAAAAAAAAACACATAACTATGAACTATGCTTACTTCTATCATTTCAACGGTACTAAGTCTTTGTGAAAATAAAACATATATTTCCTTTTTTCACTGGTATAGTTTCCTACATAAGTATGAAAAATCACTAAGGTATCAAAACAGAAAGAGGCCGACACATAAAATGACGAAGCGTATCTGTTACAAACTTTACAACAGGTAACAATAACTCCACCTATCTCTGTGATTGGTTAAATATTTTATCCTAGTGCTAACGCATTTTATTGTATGCAGTATTAAGCAGATAATAGGTTTAACTACGTTGTCCAATTTCGTGCACAAATATCGCTACAAACACTCGATGTTTAATACAAACACACGATAATTAATATTTTTTATACTTATAAACATATCAGATACCTTTGAAAATGTCGGAGGTAATAATTTTTATTGTAAGATTGAGTACTTATAAGCCAATTAAATGACTATTATAATTATAAAATGAATAATAATATAAAGTCAACTTCTGATTCAAAGAATTGCTGAAGGCATATATGATTGTATTATCAGAACATTTGACATATTGTTGAAGCTTTGTACGATTTACTGTATGACCTACTGTAAATGTCAAATTTAAAAAAGAATGTTTTCATCTCGTTTTGTAAATGATGAAAAATCCCACTTACAGTAAATTATTACATTAAAAGCTATTATAGAATACAAGTATCGAATCTCAGTGCTACCAGGAATGCAAATTATTATAAACAGTTCTATGGAGGCTATTCGTTGCCAAAAATCCAGCCTTGTTGATCTGAGTTGAACAGTTTGTTAATGGACAAAATACAATTGTATTTCTTTGTATGTAAACTCCAATGTTGCATTATTGGATTCTTGGACTGAATTTGCCGATTTAACATTGTTAACATGCATTTCAACAAAATACATTTTGTTAAACGACAAAACATTAACTGTTTTGCTGATAGTAGCAATACCAAGTTTTCGAATACTCATTGTTCGTGTACGCCGACAAAATAGAAGTTACATTCTTAGCTTTACATTGTCGAACCATCATGATTCGGATCAGCATAATCCAGCTTAACACGTTTTTCAATAGGAGGTAAAATAAGCTCAGCCCATTTCCCGCCCACTACACCATCGTAAATAAACGTATTTATCCGCTCATTTTCCATCGGCGACAAGAAGCGGCGTAGTTTCCGTTTACCACACCTTTTAGGTGTTCAGTTATTCCCCAAACATCATTCACTTGCATGATTGCCATTCTATGCCTTTATACAATCAACATCAGAGGACTTAAAAGGATTATAGGCATATAAGTTTTAAATTGTTGTAGATACCACATACAAAAAACTGAAAACATAATACAAAAACTCACCAGGCTACTTACTGCATGAGGTTAAGATATTTTTCTAGGAAGAAAAAACTATTGATAAGACTATATTCAACGACAAATAAATTTTACTGAGGGTATTCCAATTTGCATAGGAATGAGTAACATTTACAGTTAATTAAACTGCTACCTTACCACTTTCAAATTTTCAAGTCAACATCTGATAGAGATTTTGATACGACTAATTACTAATACAGACCAAATTCTGGTTGTTGTCTTTACTAGTAGTAGCATTTACTATTACATTAGTAACCTTAATTCTACGGTATGAAACTTTTAACAAGAGTAAAATTATAACCAGTTGTATGTACCCATTTGTACATAACTTTTAATTTTACCATACTACTGTATATATATATTTTCCCATTTTTACCATTTTGTTTTTAAATAATCGTATTTAAATCCAAAGGTATGTATGTTGATTATCAATTTATGTATACCTTCTAGAAAGCCGTCACTTGCAAAACTTAATAAATATTCTGTGTAGTATTTCATGTACATAAAAATAGTTCTCTGCTTTTGATCAGATAGACAACAATTGTAGGTAACAGCTATTGACAGCATGTTTACACAGATTTTAGAGTTGCTATTTTTTTAATGCGTTTATTTAAGGTCGCCACCGGAAAGCCCATATTGGTGGAGGAAGACCCCAGGTGCCCCTCCGGGCATTAATTCAGGCACGAGCGGGCACCTGGGTAGAACCACCGACCTTCCGTAAGCCAGCTGGATGGCTTCCTCACATGAAAGATTTCGACCCAAATGAGGATCGAACCTACAGCGGAGAGGGACCTGTGATCTAGAGTTGCTATTGATTCAGTACAATGCATAAAGAGACCTTAACCTACGTCAGCAGGCTATTATTTATCATTTAGTGATTAACCTGTCCGAGTTCTGTCTTGTGCCCTGTCCTGTTTTTGTTTTGGGTCCGTCTGGGCTCCTTACCGCTGGTTCTTGTTGCTTGGTCGTATGGGGGTTGCGTTCTTTGAACGCCGCCTTTCCTTGTTGATCCTGTTTATCATATTTTACATATATCTAATAATAAAAGGCTAAATCACATCCTATGACTCAAAATACCTCCCAATGGAGGTACACAGAGATGCTAGGATACACTGAATATTAAGTAAAATGGGACAAATTCACAAGGTTTTGGTTATACAACGGAATTATCGATAGTAAACTTTGAATTGTTTCGTGGTTATACACTTGGTCAAAGATATGGGTTTTTCTACAACCCAACATAGTCCTTTCAAGAAAGAAGGCACAGGTTTACTGTTCAGTTCTCTTTATTCGTGTTGCCAAAAGTGACTTCCATGTATCGCATTCTAGTACTATTTGCTGAATGTAAAATATATGAGAATTACAAGATACAAGAAAATTTATTTTACGCTCGATACATTTAAACAGAAAACACTAGCTCATGAGCTATTTCCCGACAAACAATAGTATATGAACTAAACAAAAGTAAAGCAGCTAAAACAATATAAGCATAAGCACATTTAAGTACATGGAATTAAGATATTAAAGAAACTAAAAATTATAAGCATTAGCGCATCTAAATACATGGATTTAAGGTATTATAGCACCATAGCATGCTTAAAAGTTACAATACTTACAAGCAAGATAATACAAAGAACAGCTATATACATATACATTATATATACATATATACAAGTATGAACATTCCTGTAATATAATTATATATTAGCTGAAGACAGACATGTATAAAAATAAGCATTAGCATATCTAAGATCATGAAATTAAGAAATTAAAATAAGTTTTAAATCTACAAAAATTACAAGAAAAAGAAAACAAAAATAAGATATACATATACACCTATGCACATACCTGTAATAGATAAATAAGACATGTATATAAAAACAAGGAAATTGCATGGGAATATCACATAATGCAAATAAAAAAAGTTATACTAAGCATTTATAGGTATAACTTTGCAACATCTAAAGACTATACATAGAAGCACATATAAAACATGTTAATCACATACAAGCACATGTTAAACACACATGTGTTTAACAAAAGGCTACAAGCGACACATTGAACACTTACATTTTGGGCATGTCAAGGTGCCAACCATCCTCCCAGATACTTTGAAGTTTTCTACTTTTCTGATGTCACTAAGGAGGCTGTTCCACACCCGGGCAGCCTCAAAACGAAAGGAGTTCTGTCCATATCTGGTGGTTGGTTCGTACTGTAGGCACTTCTTGAATATGATCATACCTGCAATTTTAAATTTGGCCAATTTTTGAATACATTTTGGTGATATATTGTGTAAGCACTTGAAAGTCTCGATGGCTGCTTAATTGGAGTGTGGGTAATTTAACCATATTAAGGAGACTTTCATATGATGATGTAAAATCATTGAAAACAATGGGAAAGGCCCTATACTGGAGTTTTTCAAGTTTGTCAGTGTTGGCTTTACTACAGAAGTGCCACGCTATGGGACAATAATTGAAATTTGACCTGATAAAAGATTTAAATATGATAAGCTTGGTATATACAGAGAGGAATTTACTTAATCTTTGCAGGGCATTTAACTGTTTTACAGCTTTTTGGCAAATGGCTGATACCTGGGCATCAAAATTTCATTGATAGTCAATATCTACTCCTAGTAATTTGACCTGTTCATCACATGGGATAGTGCTGCCGCTTATATCACTTTATTTCATTATGTGACTTGACCCCCACTGAAATAGCTTCAGGGTTTGCTTTCATTTGGTTAGAATTAAACCAATTTATGAGATCCGTGTAACGTTTGAAGGCTCACAAACCCTATCGTTCATATCAACAAATAGTGGTGTGTGTCATTATATATGGGAAGCATTCCCTTATGTTAATTCACCAACTTTAGTTTTTGCATATTATTATGCTCATTATCAGTATAAACGTTGTTACATTGTTACATTATATCTTAACCAATTTTGCATTACTTGAATATCCTGTACTAGAATACGTTTTAACAAAATCAGAGGATATTCAAAGTCAACTGTAATGCTAGTTGATGTATGTGAAATTTATAACAGTTTTATATAATTTGAAATATTTTTGTACCAGCAAGAGTTACCTCTCTTTATATTCTGCTTTCGTGAAAATTGGCTCCGCCTATTAATTTTCGTCTATTTCCGTGATAATTCCATATATGGAAGTTGCAAAATCGTTTACAAATGTTAATCGCGTTAGAATGTAAAAGGAAAGTGTGGTGTTGTTAACCTGAGTGTCAAGTTTCTCAACGTCATGATGCACAGCATTAAACGTATGGTGTACATTCTATCGTTTACATTTCTACATGTCGCAAATTCGAAGTTATACATTTATAAATACAGTTTGCAATTTATATAAGTTGCATGTTTACAGGTTCCATTTTATCAAATCGAGATAATCAAAATGCTTAATACCAGTGCAGTATGTAACTCTCGGATCGACAAAAAGATTTTTTATTAATCTGTTGAGTAGAACCGAAGTATGCATTGTCAAGTTTCAAAGGCTGGATTTTTTGGCAACGAATAGCCTCCATACAGTTCTGATATTTAGTTAAAAACGTGACATTTTAAAGCGATATATGTCTTGTTGATTCTACATAGAGTTACGCTTTCCAATATCAGGTCAAAGCAGCAAGAGAATTGGATCAACAACAATTATTGTTGAGTTTTACAGTCATAGAATGAGCGAATTAAAAGTTCAAATCTTCGTTTAACTTTATGAAAATAAATCTAATCACAGGATTTAAGTGACGGTTTAAAGGAGTATTGTAACATTTTGTTTGAAAACAGTATTTAATAAGCACTGTAAGAGCTTTGTTTCAAAGCAAATAACCTTTTTAAATTTGCATCTTACCAGTTTAATCAAATCATTAAGATTTTTATTTTTTTCATTGAAATGTCGAACATAAAATATGCAATATACCATAGAGTATATAGTTTTTATATCTTTTGTAAATATGCATTTTAAATAATATTTTTTTTATAAATTAATAATGTCAATGATGAATACTACGGGATTCATTGGGGAATTTGGTCCAAAATGTGTGTTTTAAACAAAGATTTATTAAATAAGGCGACATATCGCGTGCGTAAAAGGATCGGTTTTCGTAAAAGGATCGGTTTTCGTAAAAGGATCGGTTTTCGCTAT
The DNA here is from genome assembly GCF_026571515.1 of Ruditapes philippinarum. Taxonomy (NCBI): domain Eukaryota; kingdom Metazoa; phylum Mollusca; class Bivalvia; order Venerida; family Veneridae; genus Ruditapes; species Ruditapes philippinarum. The sequence goes on from NW_026859934.1 coordinate 23,777, forward strand.
TATACCTGATCTTTTTTTCAGTAACAGAAACACCGAGATTTTATTACGACTAATACATCATAAAAATAGACTATGTTTACATTTATATCACCGTAGGGAACGTGTTACAGTATCGCGTTTTTCGGTTACAGTATAGAATTTTAAAGATGGAGGATTATTTGTTGGGAAGAGAGGTAGGTGATTTTTATTCCGGTCCATACTACAAGTAGTTTAGTTTCTAAAAGATGTTTTTGTGCTTTGCTTGTAAGGAACAGAATCCGGTATCTAGTCATGTATTTCCTCAGACCCTGCACTGCAGATTTATCGCTATATTGTCTCATAAATATGCAGATTTGACCGTTTAAAAATTTGAATCGAGAGACCAACGCATTTTTCTGCAATTTCGACATTATTTATGCATGCCTAGAAAAAGTTAATCTGCAAAACGTTAGTCCTTTATGTTAGGAAACGTTTAAAAAAAGTAAATGACCAGTTGAACCTATTTTCCTGTTGGTAAAATGCGTTTGAAAAAATAAACAATGTTACAGTATAGAGCGACGTAATTTGTGCAGGGTTACAGCATAGACCTAGCGATTTGTATCCGATTTTGTTACAGTTTATACCCAGATTTCGGTTACAGTTTAGACTTCGATATTTTCTATATAATTATACTAGGTAAAATGTATGAATATTACATAGAGTTTTAAATCTCTGTGAGCTAATTGGCCCGATGGCTGTTCGTCCGTCTGTCGTACACATGTGTGTGCAATCTCATCCGCTCAGTAACTTCTTGACTAAATGTGATGAAATTTACATGAATTTCTACCAATTAAGTTGTTCAAATGGTTTCGGTTGCAATCGGGGATACGAAAACCCAAAACATAGATTTTGACAAAAGGCAATGTTTAATTAAAGACCCTTCTCATCTCGAACCAAAAGCATTCAAATCAAATCATGATCATGGCGTCATTTCGAATGCTTCTTTGTTGAAGTTACGATTATTTTGTCATTATTAAATTAAAAGTCGTTTCTTTTTATTTCAGACATCCTGTATAGCAGAAAAAGAAAATAATATTGAAAGTTATAGAGTATAAATTAAGGTCAGACAATTACGATATCTTCTCCAGTGAGCCTGATTGAGGTACATAATAGTGGCAGAGTCGGGATAAGGCAGTCGACTTCAAATTATGAAACGCCGTGACTGTCTTATGTGATCAATGTTTTTGCTATTTTGTGAAATGATGATACTATTTTGTCGTTTAAGCATGTTAACATGTGCAATTTACATCATATCTTTTCAAAATACCACGCCGACTTGTTCAAACAGCATGTTAATTTGTCAAATAATCATGATGACATGTGCAGACAACATGTTAACTTGTCAAAGTACCATGATGAATTGTGCAAACAACATGTTAACTTGTCGAAGTATCATGATGACTTGTGCAAACGAAATGTTAACTTGTCAAAATTTCATGATGACATGTGCAAACGAAATGTTAACATGTCACATTATCGTGATGACATGCTCATGATACTTTGAGGAGTTAACATGTGTTTTGCACAAGTCATCACGATACTTTGACAAGTTAGCATGTTGTCTGCACAAGTCATCAGGAAATTTTGACAAGTTAACATAGTGTCTGCACAAGTCATAATGATACTTTGACAAGTTAACATGCTGTTTTCACATGTCATCACGATAATTCGACAAGTTAACATGTTGTCTGCACAAGTCATCATGAAATTTCGACAAGTTAACATGTCATATGCACAAGTCATCACGATACTGTGACAAATTAACATGTTGTTTGCACATGTCATCACGAAAATTCGACAAGTTTACATGCTGTTTGCACAAATCATCACGATTATTCGACAAGTTAACATGTTGTCTGCACAAGTCATCATGAAATTTCGACAAGTTAACATGTCGTTTTCACAAATCATCATGATACTTTGAAAGTTAACATACTGTTTGCACAAGTCATCACGATACTTTGACAAATTAACATGTTTTTTGCACATGTCATCATGATAATTTGACAAGTTAACATGCTGTTTGAACAAGTCAGCATGATTCTTAGACAAGACATGATGTGAATTGCACATGTTAACATGCTCAAACGACAAAATAATATCATCGTTTTACATGATAGAAAAAACAATTATCACGTAAGACAGTCACGGCGTTCCATATCAAATCATCTTTCATTTACTGCTGTAGTTGAAATCCAATCATGACTTTGGATTCTTTGTATGTGAGGAATCTATCAAGCTAATTTACGGAAGGTCGGTGGTTCTAGTCAGGCGCTCGTGTCTGAAATGTTTCACAAAGGGTATCTGGGGTCTTTCTTTACACTAAAGCACTCAGTGTCGTTGAAACTTAAAATCCAAGAAAGCAAAACGTAACAAAATAGAGTTAAACAGAATCCCTAAAGAAATTCCAACACAACAAAATTGAAAATGTTCATAAACCCTTTTTAATACTTACAAAATACATTATGGTAGATGGAAATTCCAACTTAAAATAGAATTTAAGGTTGCAGTATTGCTCAGTTAAATACTGTTTAATCATTCTTAACCTATAGCTCTTCAGCGCTTCTTATGTAAAATTCTTCCAATTATAATTTCCAATAACCGTAAATTATACCATACCCAGACTATGGTATAATTTTCAGTTTTGAAGATCGAAGGAGTAAGTGTTTCTGGGCGGAGCTATAGGTTAAAACAGATACACCATTGGTGCGTTGACGATTTCTGGGTTTGCGTAAATTATACCATAATTACGTGACCTTTCTTATGCAACCTCACTCGACTTCGTCTCGTGAGGTTAAGGCATAAGAAAGGTCACGTGATTATGGTATAATTTACGCAAACCCAGAAATCGTCAACGCAGCAATGGTATATCTATTACTTAGGGTATTGCCTGCTTGTTAATTGTGTCTTTTGACAGCTTATCTATGGTATGCAGGCTTCATAACCTCCGATACCATCTCAAAATTTCATTTTGTTTAGTTTCACTCACTGTATTTTCGTTTAGGGCACACGCAATTTTTAACCTGGGGGGTAATATGCCGCGTTTCATAGAATGGCAATAACGTGTCACATTGAAGGTTCCATGATAACCGCCATATGAACCCATCCACAGATGTTAAAAAATCTGAAGTGTACCAGTTCATGTTTAATGTGAATTCTGCTGAAGCCGGTGCTAGGAGGCGTGAACGGTAGCTTGCAGTTACCACTACCGTCCATGAACAGGTTTAATCAAACTGAGCCTGCAACATTTTCATGTTTTCCGTGTTGGACTTCTGTTAAGGATTCTTTTTTCTCTATTTTATTACTAATAGGCATTATTATAATGTGTAATGAAATCAAGCAATAATCTTTCTTCTCTCATTACAATTCGATAAAAGTTACTGTTGTTGTCGTGAAAACAGTCCTTACTTAGGACATAACTTATTCTGCAAAAAGTCTCAATCTGAAACTTCAAGTAAGAAAAATAGCAAACTATAACTTTTCTGCTGAAGAAAAAAAGTAATACAACCTTTCAAGAATGTATTAAATGGAAAGGTATGAGTTATTTCATAAAAATAATGGGTACACGAACTTTGTTTGAAATTTGGCAAGTATCTAAACTGTAACAGAAACCTGGGTATAAACTGTAACAAAATTGGATCAAAGTCGCTAGGTCTATGCTGTAACCCTTCAAAATTAACCTCGCTCTATACTGTAACATTGTTTATTTTTTCAAACGCATTTTACCAACAGGAAAATAGGTTCAACTGGTCATTTACTTTATAAACGTTTATAAACATAAAGGACTAACGTTTTGTAGATTTACTTTATCTAGGCATGCTTAAATAATGTCGGAATGGGAGAAAAATGCGTTGGTCTGTCGATTCAAATTTTTAAACCGTCAAATCTGCACATTTATGTGACAATATAGAGATAAATCTGCGGTGCAGGGTCTGAAGAAATATATGACTAGATACCGGATTCTGTTCCTAACAAGCAAAGCACAAAAACATCTTTTAGAAACTACACTACTAGTAGTATGGACCTGAATAAAAATCACCTACCTCTCTTCCCATAAATAATCCCCCATCTTGAAAATTTTATACTGTAACCGAAAAAGGCGAAACTGTAACACGTTCCCTACGGTGTATATAGGCTTTATGTAAAAATAAGACAAGTAACATGCCAACAGATTCCTTGTCCTTTGATAGAAACTTTCTTAAAATGTTCTTATTAATTAAAAAGTTACAATAAGTCCAAAAAAGTGACCGGCTGGATTTGTGTAATGGATCTGCCCAGCTTTGAATTTAGAGCAGTCCATTCAACATGTTCAAAGTTAAAGGGATTTCAGTTTCTAAATACCAAAACATTTTGCGGTTAATTTTTTTATACAATGTTCACACATTTCTCCCTTTGAAACATAAATCCGATTTAATTTTGACAATAATATTAACTCTGAATATAAAATGGTTTTATTTGGTGACTCATAACGACGATTGTGACGAATATAGCAACCAACAAAGGAAGCTGTTTTTGTCAAAATGCCTCCATTTTTACGGATAAAGCCCCCAAGTAAAAACATGAAATTAATATTCAGCACAATTATGTTCGCATCTTTCATAAACATATATAATAATAAAATAGAACTCAATGTGAATACAAAATAGAACGGGAGAAATATTAAGTCTAGTTATGTTAGCTGTTTATGGAACAAATATTTGCGTGAAATTGATATGATTGCACATGTTTGTAATTTCTATGAAAGTTTAGGCAGCTGTTACAATTGGCATAGGGGTTTCGTTTTGATTTCAGTAATGGCGTAATGCGTCTATACTTATTAATAGTCAAATCAATGAGATGATTTGTATACAGTAAACATCATAATAATCATCATGTTAATTTTGTTTACCACTTCCTTATATGATGGCAAATTACTTAAACAACGTAGATCGTTGCTGTTGTTATCGACAGACTCAGATCTTTAAATATAAATCTTTTATATTACTCCATGAGAAAAATAATCTTACAGGTCTGGTTGACGATGTACAAACGCAATTTTACTACATGTTACAGCTATAAAATAACTAAAACAAAAAATAACTACCTCCTTTAACATCTGGTGTCTTAAATTACTATATATATTTTATTTTAAGCGTATTACAAACAATGATTATTTTTTTGTTTCTATAGTCCATCTGATAGCTTTGTTGAATAAAACACGCTTCATATGCCTATCATATGTGCATATATTTATATTTGCTCTTCCCTGGTGATGTAGTTAATTTATGTCACATATATAACAAACACAAGTGTAAGATTGAACATGTCTGACATCCAACCGATGCCAGACGTTTTAATCAGGTTAATTGAACATGTCTGACATCTAACCGATGCCAGACGTTTTAATGAGGTTAAACTAAAAACATTGAACTGTTAAACAAAATATAAAATTGTGACATAAAGTTGGACAAAGCAAAGTCCAAGTCGTTAACAAACTACATAAGATCACTTTGAATAAGAACGACTAGAAATTAAGTGTATGTCACTTAGAAAGTTTTTTACATACATACAAAAACACATTTGTAAGGCACATGATATCACTTGAAATAATACGACTAGAAAATAATATATCTCACTTAGAAATGTTTTAACTGTTTAAGTTTTACAAATATATACAAAAACAAACAAACACAGTATACATGGCAAACAATTGTGTAAGAGAATGGAGGAGTCACAGGTGTCTGTAAGGTGGGAGGAGGGAGGGAAAGTGGAAAAGAAAAACTTCTCTATAGCGTCAAGCTGCTTTGTTAACTTGTTAGCGAATGAAAACAACAAAAAATATAGGTAACTTATCCAAAGAAAGAAAAATACCAGCAAGTACTGAAATCAAAGACAAGACAGTGGTCCTAACTCCCGTGACAGCCCCATAATAAGAAAAATAGCATTTAGCAAATATAAACTTCTTTATCTCATTACATTCTATAAAGTGTTATTTTATATTTGCTCTTACCTGGTGATGTACTTAATTTATGTCACAGATATAACAAACACAAGTGTAAGATTGAACATGTCTGACATCCAACCGATGCCAGACGTTTTAATCAGGTTAATTGAACATGTCTGACATCTAACCGATGCCAGACGTTTTAATGAGGTTAAACTAAAAACATTGAACTGTTAAACAAAATATAAAATTGTGACATAAAGTTGGACAAAGCAAAGTCCACAACAGTCCAACCAAAGCAGCAGGGAAGAGCAGTTACCATAAAATGAATGAAAAAATTAGTAATTTCCTAATAAAAATTGTGTACATAACATTAACCTCAAAATCTTCAAGTATTACAATACAAAAGTAAAATCATATGTTTATAGATACATAATACAGGTAGACACACCACAATGTCTACTTGATAAACACTGAAAATGCCTGTAAATAGTGTCATAGTAATGACAAGCAAAAACAAAAGCAATTGAAATTTATTACAAAATTAGACACACCACAATGTCTAATTCAAGTTCGGTAAGACAATGCTTGTATTGAAATAAGTTAAACAGTATATACTAAGTTTTACAGAATCGGGTTAGCAATAGATATAGACACACCACAATGTCTGTGTAGGAAACAAGCAAATGTCAGTGCTTAGTTAAAATTGAATTAAATACAGAGACAACTGCAGTTACAATAATAAGTATAATATAGACACACCACAATGTCTATGTCAGAAACAAGCAAATGTCAGTGCTTAGTTAAAATTGAATTAAATACAGAGACAACTGCAGTTACAATAATAAGTAATAATTTGGTAATTGAGTACGAACACACCCTAATGTCTGACTGATGTTAGTGAAAAGCTATTATCAAAAACAGTTTGTCTAAAATCAAGGGGCAAAAATTTAAAGAAAAAACCAAGTGTATAATATGATTAAGGGTTTGCGTTCCTGGTTTAAAGTGTTTTTTTTTAAGGTACCTTACAAAAGACAAGACGCAGGGCATGGAGGTATATCTTTCATAGTAATGACACACCACAATGTCATTAAATATGAAATAGTTGTTATAATTCACGTAGATGTTGCCATTTGTATTTTCGGAACCCTGATATAACGTTTGAATGCATGGGAACGCCAACGTCCCATTTGCATGACATCTGATTCAGGAGTTCCGGTCATAATTGCTTGGGTGCATGCACCTATTCTGAAGCTGTGGAGTTTGTATTGCCTGTCAGATAAGTTGGAGATTGCTAGCAGTTTTTTGAAAACTGTACGGAAATGCGAAAGGGTGATAGGATGCTTGTAGACGATATGAAAAGGGGGCCCTGGGAGAAACCCCTGTAAGCAAGATATGACTTAAAAGACGTAACTGGGCAATTTCCAGACTGTGATGGGATAATGATGTTAACTGGTTTGTCAGTTTTCCTAGTTTTATGGTTATGAAGACGAATATGTAATGTATTTGTTCCTAAGGTTGTATGATCAAGTTGAACAACTTTGTGAGAGCGAACAGAGCTGGCAGGTAATAATTCACCCAATCTGAAAAACCCATGAAAAGCTACTAAGACCAGCGCTCTGTACAAAGAGCGCATGAAGCGGTTAGTTAAATGTAAAAGATCTATAGCATTCAACAACAGTTGTATATGCTTTGCAAGAAGAGGAAGTCTAGTGTCTTTAACACTGCGCAATTTTCTGCACCCCAATAACATACGTTTGATTAACGACGAAGCACAAGGATCATCGTAACCAGCCACTTGATGAAAAAAGGCTATGGCTGAGAGATGACTACTTATTGTTGAAGGTGCCAGCTGTAGACTATATAAGTGAGCCACAAAAAAGGACACCGTGGAGGAAGTGGCTGGAAGGTATTGGTCTTGTGCATGCTTTAAAGTAACAAAGTCACAGAAACGGGTCCAAAACCGTTTATAAGAATGTCTTGTTTTCGCGCATAATGAGGAAGAGATTAAATGTTCTCTCACTTCAAAAGGAGTCTTGGAGACATTTCTCTTGGAATGGCCATCGGAATTTTGTCTAGGTGTGGAGCAAGAGCTAGAGCTTCGTCTACCTGAAACCGGGAAAGTTTGTCACAAATAATATTCTTGGATGTTGAAATGTGCGATGACCTAAAACAAAAGTTGCATTCTAAGGCTTTTAAGACAATTATTCGAATAAGTTTCATGATAGTCACATCCTTAGAAGACTGTTTGTTGAGACAGTATACAACAGCCAGATTATCACAGATGAAGCGTATGTTCTTGTTACGCCATTTATGGCCAAATAAATATACAGCTAAAGTTATTGGATAAAGTTCAAGAATATTAATATGGTGTTTCTTTACTTCAGAGGGAAATGCTCCATAAGTCCATGCATTATGGTGCATACAAGCAAAACCTTTTGTGCTGGCAGCATCTGAGTAGAGATTTAAAGTGGTTGAGGAAATAAAACGGTCGGTAGTTAAAAGTGTGCAGCCATTATATTTATGTAAGAAAGTAGACCACAATTTTAGATCAGCTCTGCAATCTCTGTTCAGTTTGATGAAATGGTGACTGAGGTATTTACCGGAGGTAAGGTCATATAATCTTCGTAAGAAGCACCTACCCGGTTTTATAACCTTGCAGGCAAAGTTTAAATGACCTAGAATGGGTTGCAGTTCTTTAAGTCTGATTTTTCGTCTATTTTGGTATTTCTTGAGTAAAGTACGCAAAGAAACAATTTTGTCATGTGGAAGGCTAGCAATTAAAGTTGAAGTGTCAAGGAGAATACCATGAACTTCAATTTTAGTGGAAGGAAGCACTGTCTTTTCATGTTTGATAGGAATGCTGATATCTTTTGCTAAAGATAGAAAGGCATCTAGGGCAGACTGACATTCATTACTGCTAGGCGCTCCAATAAATATAAAGTCATCAATGATGTGAGACACAAACCTGACCTTAAGTTTGTTACAGAGGATCCATTGTAAACTAGTTGAAAATAATTCAAAAATGGCAACAGAAGAAGAGGCACCCATAGGTAAAACGGTATCAAAATAAAATTTTCCCTGGAAGGTAAAACCTAGTTTAGAGTAATCAACGGGTGAGATAGGGATAATACGGAAAGCCTCCTCTATGTCAGCCTTAGCAATGAGGGAATTGCGGCCTGCTTCTAGCACCAAGGCTGCAACATGGTCAAAAGTTTCTAAGGTAACTGTTAAATTTTCAGAAGGGATTAGGGAATTTATTGACCCATGACCGTTAGGAAAAGAAAGGTCATGTATGAGGCGGAAACTATTAGGTGACTTTTTTGGGACTACCCCCAGGGGACTACAAATAAACTTATCTAGTGGAGGGAGAGAGAAAGGTCCCTTAATACGTTTTTTTGCAATCTCTGCAGTAATTTTCGTACGGACAAAATCAATATGTTTAGTAACGGAAGCATGATTTGGAGAAATTCTAGTAGGTATAGAGCCAATACAACCCAGTGGGAAACCTGTAGAGAAACCTTTGATAAGTTTATCTTTTAATGTTTTGTTGTAACCATTAAGATACCAGGCTAAGCGTTCTGGCAAAACAGGCGATGGTAGTAGAAGTTTAGGATTTCTTGTCTGATGGGTACTTGGACATTTTTGGTGTGTTCAGTTGTTGGCGCTGGGCAACAGGTCTACGACATCTTCCTGCCCCATGGGACTTATCTTCGCAGTTGGCACATTTGTGCAACACACTGCATTTTGATTTAGCACAGGAATTAAACCGTTGGAAATCCCAGCAGTATCCGTTACGAAAGAGAGTGCTGGCGGGGACTCTTGAATTAGAGCCTGATGTTCTTTGACCATGTTGGGGACGACAATTCTGTTTAGACTGTGTAATACTACAGAATAGGTAGGTTTCAATATGGATCTTACCCCATGGGATGGACTCAATAGCCCGGCATTGACGAAATTTTTCATCATAGAGCTGCCAAAAGTTGGTATGATTGGCAAGGTTCTGGACAATGGACATATATCTGAAGATTTGGGGCGATTCTAAAGGATACTTCATACAATAGATGTCGGCATATATTTGAAATGCTCGGCACCATACCATTATTGTCGAGATTTGTTTTGGGGCAGCTTTATGAATAGATGTGACTGTGCCGGAATTATTTTTAGAGATGGTTTTTGTCTCGGACGAGTCTTTATTAAAATAGAGGGAGGCCAAATCTACATACTGCATATTCCAGATCTTTTCCTTATTTTTTTTGCTTACTGGTGGATGAATGGCTGAGAAAGTCCCCAAATCAACAGGCTCCATTTTGTTAGCAGGATGGTCATTAGAACTGTCATCAGACTCAGAGTCAGAGGCCAAATCTGGATCGGAGCCTGTTAATTTAGGGACTTCATCATCCTCAGAATCTGAGGATGATGGTACAAGATCATTTTGTGAGGTAAGTGTACCATCTTCATTCACTTCTATTTGTGGCTCGTCGTTGATCAATTCTTTTAGCTCATTCATGAGTGTGTCGTCTTTGGTGATAGCTGTTGCTAGTAATACCGCCATCCGGCTTTGCTTATTCTTTGGTTCATTTGCTTGTGGGGGATCTGCCTTACGCTTTAAGGAGGTGGCGGTGGGGGTTTACGCTTAGGCATTCTAAAAGAAAGTGATAAAAATTAATGGTTAGTCAGCATTTATTATAGTATTTACTAGAATGAACAAATACACATAATTCAAAAATTATGTGTGAAGGGATATTCAATTCCCCAAACAAAATAATTCAATATCATTATATTCTATGTCATAATGTTCAATTAAGAAAATGGTTGAAAACTTTAACCAGTAAAAGTGGCCAGACATAGGCAGTGATAAATGTTGAATAACATGTTTGTTTCATTTTACACCTTTTCGCAACAGTATTTCAGTTGTGTAAGGCGGTTTAATAACAGAAATATGCCAAAATAAACATTTTTTACATTGTATGACATAGGTAAAGAGATAACAATGAATGTTGCCTTAAAGCAAAAGTAGATGTCTACGCTCCAGGCGTGTCGCAAAAAGGCAAAATGCATTTGTAAAAGGCTAGAAACCCAAAGCCAAAATAATTACCGAACAATAAATTATGGCGCTCAAAGGCGAAGTAAAAAGTCTACGCCAAAAGCGTGTCGCATAATGCGAAGTGTATAAAGTGAACACCAAAATGTGTGTCGCAAAAAGCGAACTGGTAACTACGCCAAAGGCGTGTCGCAAAAAGCGAAAACAGGAAAGCCAAAAGGCTTTATCGCACAGAGCGAAGATATAGAAAAGCTTCGCTCATAGGCGAGTCGCCCAAAGGCGAAAAAATGAAATGTAATAAAGTAAATATACAACCTTCCAAATGGTAATGAATAACTCTGTAAATCGTCCAAATAGAGCAATGTAAAGTATATTGTTTCACTAACTAACCACACAACATTACCATCTATGAACTGCAAAATAAAGTAAAAAGTCAAATAAACAGGCAAAATATAACAGACTGAGGTTGAAAAATAACTAGAAAGTTCTAATGCAAGTGTCAGCATACAACAGAGCACCTCTGACTGAACTATAATACCGCGGCATTCCTCTAATGTTATCAACATGAACGCCATCATGTGCAACATAATCTGTAAGAAAACGCCTGTTAAAATTGTTTCTTGAATGTGTCCAAAAGTAAAGACTTGATGTTTGCCTGCAAGCTGAGCAAAGTAATGAATTAGTGCGGTTTACATTGGCATTATAGATTCCAGGAGTCTGCCTATGGAGTATTTCTGAAACAACAACTATCTTACAACCCTGTGAAATGAGTAATCTTGTAAATTCAAGCAACTGCTGGACCAGATCTTCTGGATGAATTGATGGGTCACACAAATCATTGCTGCCAATATCTAAGAAAACAATGCCAATTTGTAGATCAAAAACGAGATGTGCATCTGACCAAATGGATTTAGGGTGATGTGCATCCTTCAGATTACCCCCACTGATCCCATGCCAATACACTTGGAACCTGTTGTGATCAAGATTCATATTAATGCGATGGTTTTCAACACACCATCTCTGCAGTCTCTTGGTAAAAGAATGTCCTAAAATAAGAATATTAGATGAAACAGCCATCTAGCTAAGTTAGGAAACCACTGGCAGTACAGTTATATAAATAAGTACAGTAGCGTAAGAGAAGTCTTATAAAAAGGGAAGCCAAAATGTCTGAGATAAAGAAAACGAACAAGTGTGCTGATAACTGTGAAATAATATTATTGTATATTCATTCACCTTACAGGATTAAATGAAAACCACAATTTCACTTATTACAAACAAAGGAACTGAACCCACGCTAAAATGGCGGATGTCCGAGATAATTAGGTCAAAGACGCTTTCCTTTGTGTTTAAAACAGTACGGCATTCAGCGACAATTTAGTATAAATAACCCGTGAAAGGGTGTTAGAATAAAGGAGAAATAAATGAAAAGTTAAATAACACCAATAAGTCACTGATACTTTATACAAAAAACTCAAATAAAAGAAAAACTTCTCTATTGCGTCAAGCTGCTTTGTTAACTTGTTAGCGAATGAAAACAACAAAAATATAGGTAACTTATCCAAAGAAAGAAAACTACCAGCAAGTACTGAAATCAAAGACAAGACAGTGGTCCTAACTCCCGTGACAGCCCCATAATAAGAAAAATAGCATTTAGCAAATATAAACTTCTTTATCTCATTACATTCTATAAAGTGTTATTTTATATAACTTTTTATAACTTAATATTTTACTTCGTCATAATAGAGAAATGTGTATGAACAGGATACCGTATATTTTTTTGGCAATTATCATTACTTTCATGAACGAATACATTTAAACTTTTATTGCAATCACAAAAATGAAGCAAACAAGAAAACACGCGTTTCCGAACTGTTCAGTAAATGGTAAAATTTATGGTGGCTGATTTGTGTCATTCGTGTTTTCGCCCCGCGATCCTGCCAAGCGAATAGTCGAAAATAAACAAGTTAGGACGGTTGGGGTGCAAAGCGAAAACACGCTCATTGGCACCCTCACTTATGATGAGCGGGGGGCGCGGTGCGAAATTTTATTTATAAAACTCTGCCCCGCGCCCCCTCTATTCTGTATGTTTTCACTCTGATAAAGAAACTTAATTAAGATTAGAATGGCTTTTGAATAATAAAAACGAAGAGTCTATTCATTTAGTGCTTATTTACATTATATAAGCCAGGTGAAAGATTGTTTAATGATGCCATTAATTTTTATAATAACCGTATTAACTGAAGAAAGTTAATATGTTTTCATATCAGGAAAGGTAAAAATCCACACTTCCTACAGATAATAAGCTTCGTTTTGGAATACAAAATGAAACCGTGATATTTGAATATGAAAGAATTCGAAAAATGCAATATATATTGCCGAATATTCAGAGGAGGAAGTGAAGCAAAGTGCTTAAGCAATCTAACTTCATACATCAACATCAATCGAACTATAATTGGCCATGTTGAAAAGTTAACTGTGCCGGTAAAAAGGAAGTGTATGAGCGACATATCTGAAATCAAATACCACGGTATGGGACCACATTTAAATGCTGCATACCAAATATCAAGAAGCTGTAATAAGTAGTTTTACGAAAATTTCCTTCCGTTCACCATTAATTTTGAAAATTTAACTAGGTTGTTTAACTGAAAGTGGATGAGCGACAGACCTGAAATCTGATTAAACATGACAACGTTATGATACATTACCTGGCAGTGTGAAGTGGGCGGGCTAACAGTGTAGCGGGCTAGCAGTGTGAACTGGGCGGGCTGGCGGGCCAGCGGGCTAAACTTTAATACTTAATTGAATGAACATGAAAACGTTATGATACATTTCCTAGCGGTGTGAAGTGGGCGGGCTAACAGTGTAGCGGGCTAGCAGTGTGAACTGGGCGGGCTGGCGGGCCAGCGGGCTAAACTTTAATACTTAATTGAATCCACATTAAAACCTCATGATACATTTCCTAGCAGTGTGAAGTGGGCGGGCTAACAGTGTAGCGGGCTAGCAGTGTGAACTGGGCGGGCTGGCGGGCCAGCGGGCTAAACTTTAATACTTAATTGAATCCATATTAAAACCTCATGATACATTTCCTAGCAGTGTGAAGTGGGCGGGCTAACAGTGTAGCGGGCTAGCAGTGTGAACTGGGCGGGCTGGCGGGCCAGCGGGCTAAACTCTAAAACTTAACTGATTCAACATGAAAACGTTATGATACATTACCTGGCAGTGTGAAGTGGGCGGGCTAACAGTGTAGCGGGCTAGCAGTGTGAACTGGGCGGGCTGGCGGGCCAGCGGGCTAAACTTTAATACTTAATTGAATCCACATTAAAACCTCATGATACATTTCCTAGCAGTGTGAAGTGGGCGGGCTAACAGTGTAGCGGGCTAGCAGTGTGAACTGGGCGGGCTGGCGGGCCAGCGGGTTAAACTTTAATACTTAACTGAACGAACATTAAATCCTCGTGATACATTTCCTAGCAGTGTGAAGTGGGCGGGCTAACAGTGTAGCGGGGAAGCATCGTGAACTGGGCGGGCTGGCGGGCCAGCGGGTTAAACTCTAAAACTTAACTGATTCAACATAAAAAAACCTCATAATACATTTCCTAGCAGTGTGAAGTGGGCGCGCTAACAGTGTAGCGGACTGGGCGGGCTGGCGGGTCAGCGGGCTTAAATCTAAAACTAAACTGATTCAACATGAAAATGTTATGATACATTACCTTGCCTTGTGAAATGAGCGGGAAAACAGTGTAGCGGGCTAGCAGTGTAAACTGGGCGGGCTGGCGGGCCAGCGGGTTAAACTTTAATACTTAATTGAATCAACATAAAAGAGCTCATGATACATTTCCAAGCAGTGTAAAATGGGCGGGCTAACAGCAGTGTGAACTGAGCGGGCTGGCGGGCCAGCGGTCTAAACTCTAAAAGTTAACTGATTCAACATGAAAACGTTATGATACATTACCTGGCAGTGTGAAATGAGCGGGATAACAGTATAGCGGGCTAGCAGTGTGAACTGGGCGGGCTGGCGGGCCAGCGGGCTAAACTTTAATACTTAATTTTATCAACATTAAAACCTCATGATACATTTCCTAGCAGTGTGAATGTGAAGTGGGCGGGCTAACAGTATGGCGCGATAGCAGTGTCAACTGAGCGGGTTAGCGGGCCAGCCGGCTAAACTCTAAAACTTAACTGATTCAACATGACAACGTTATGATACATTACCTGCGGTGTGAAGTGGGCGGGCTAACATTATAGCGGGCTAGCAGTGTGAACTGGGCGGGCTGGCAGGCCAGCGGGATGGCCGGCTCAACTCTTAAACTTTACTGATTGAACATGAAACATTACCTGACAGTGTGAAGTGGGCGGGCTAACAGTGTAGCGGGCTAGCAGTGTGAACCGAGCGGGCTGGCGGGCCAACGGGTTAAACTTTAAAACTTTAAACTTAATTGAATGAACATGAAAACGTTATGATACATTTCCTAGCGGTGTGAAATGGGCGGGCTAAGGGCTAGCAGTGTGAACTGGGCGGGCTGGCGCCGGTAATACGGTGTGACACCTATGTATGTATCTCTGGTGCAGCTTCTCCTTCACTACACGAGGTTCTACATTGGGCGGGCTGGCGGGCCAGCGGGCTAAACTTTAATACTTAATTGAATCAACATTTAAACCTCATGATACATTTCCTAGCAGTGTGAAGTGAGCGGGCTATCATTTTAGCGGGCTATCAGTGTGAACTGGGCGGGCTGTCGGGCCAGCTGGATAAACGTTAATACTTAATTAAATAAACATTTAAAGCTTATGATACATTTTCTAGCAGTGTTAGCTCGGCGCGGGCTAGCGGTACAAATTCAGCGTGCTAGAAGTCTAGTGGTCTAAATTCCATACTTAATTATTTTAACATTAAATCGTTATGATGCATTTGCTGGCAGTGTGAACTCGGCGGGCTAACAATGCTTGTTTCATATGGTTTACATGATCCTTGAGAATGGTCACAAATATGTACACTAAAGTTTTAAAATCCGTATTGATATTCAAATGATGTATTATATACAGAAAAAACGACAATTTAATATTAACTGAAACAAAAAAACTCATAACAACATAAGGTTTTAGTAGGACAATCAAATGTAGAACCTCGTGTAGTGAAGGAGAAGCTGCACCAGAGATACATACATAGGTGTCACACCGTATTACCGGCGCCAGTGATGGCAGATCACTGCAGTGATGGCAGATAGCTGAAATTTACCGCTCGGTACAGGTAGGTTATACATTTGGTTGGTATTATTATAGTACACAAATACGGCCCATTTCATTGCTATGAAACTATTGTCCATTGACTGGAGATACTATAAGGTAATTTTGGATTCGTTTTTTACTAAAAAGCTTTTTTCGATGCACATACCGTATTAATAACTTTTCTATCTTGAGAAAATATTAGAATTGATAGTTTAGCGTCTCAATTCCGACTAAAATGACGCAAAGGATAGAGAAATTGATAAAAGGTTGACCTTGATTTTCTTTCAGAATGTTAGCCACTTTCTTGGTATTTCTGCCATCGACGGCAGCATTTGAAATAGGTATCTGCCTACAACGGCAGCATTTTTTCTTCGACCGGGCCAGATTGAACGTCTATAACACTTTCAAGAAAAGACTCACGGGGTAGATATTTGGCTTGCGTGACCCAAATGGATGAACGTCTATATTAATAACACGAAATCCTGCCATTTAGTTAAAACTTAAGATACATGTATTATGAACAAAAACAGACATTTTCACGGATTTTTCCGTAGCTGTCAATTTTAACCGGCTCAAAATAGTCTAAAAACAGGAAAAAACGAGTCCAAAATTACCTAATAGTATCTCCATACAATGGACAATAGTTTCATAGCAATAAAATTGGCCCGTATTTGTGTAATATAATAATACCAACCAAATTTATAACCTATTTGTACCGAACGATTTATTAAGGAGAGGATATGTGGTATGGTGGTTAATACATATATATATAATCTAGGGGTCTTTAGTTCGATCCTCCTCTCCTTCGTAGCATTACCAACAGTCTTTCGGATGGGACTTTAAACCGAGGTCCCGTGTATCGGTGCTATACACCGGGCACATAAAAGATCCAGGTATGCTTCTGAAATGGGCCATCTTCTGTACTCCCTGCACTATCTTCACAAATCTAATTACGAATGTCATATTTTGTGAAAAACCACAAAGCGACGGCATACCGATACCGACAGATATGGAAAGCCATGGCTGTCTGATATTGTTCTTTTTCAATTTATGTAACCATTTTGATAATATATAAGTTCACTTCGACTATATATGAATTGAAAACACCTTCTTAATTAACCGGAATCCATTATATTAATCCAAAGTTACAATATATGAAACCATACCGTCAGTGTATGAAACCAAGTTAGCAATATATAAGTTGATTTTCTCAATATATGATTCCATTTCTTCAATACATGGTACCAAAGTAGCCATGTATGGAACCAGATGTCCTTATATGAAACCGAATTATCAATACATTAATTCATTTTTCAATATATGTATTATTATTATTATTATTTACCAAACTTATATAGCGCCCTTTTCATATACATGTTCAAAGGCGCTTTACAATGATATAAACTAATAACTATTTACAGCAATACAATTTAAATACTAAAACAGCATTCACATAATAAATCTACGACATAATAAGAACAAGAATATGAGACAATCAATTAAAATGTGGTATTTACCGTTTTACAATGATATAAAAACTAATAACTAATTACAGCAATACAATTTAAAATACTAAAACAGCATTCACATAATAAATCTACAACATACTAAGAACAAGAATATGAAACAATCAATTAAAATGTGGTATTAACTTAGTCGTTTAGAATTAAAATAATTGAATATCGACAACATACGATTAAAATATTCTAGCGAAATTTCTAAAACACTAAATTAGAAATAATGTATTTTATAATCAACACCTAAATTATTTGTAACTGTCTTAAAAATATTAGCAGAATTAAAACAAATTTTAAAATTATGGTTGATATCACACAGTAGTCACACAGTTTTCTAAAATCACTGTCTCAGATTATTCACGATAAAACATAAGCTTGTTTGAAATAGTGTGTTTTAAGTGCACGTTTAAAAAAACACAATGAGCTCGAGTCTCTCACACCAGACGGCAGTTCGTTCCACAGTTTCGGAGCTGCATATTCAAATCGTCGGTCGCCAAAGGTTACAGTTTTACTCGTTGGTACCACTAAAGTAAGTGCTTTGTTCTGAGATCGTAGATTCCTTCGTGGTTTGTAAACACATAACATTTCTTCAATATATTCCGGCGATTTTCCATTTAAAGCTTTGTAGGTATGTGTTAAAATTTTAAACTGGATTCTGTATTGCACCGGAAGCCAATGTAATTCTTTAAGTACAGGTGTAATATGATCGTACCGTGAAGTTCTGGAGATGATGCGGGCAGCTGTATTTTGAACAATCTGCAGTTTGTTTATTAATGTTTGAGGTACTCCATACAATAATGCATTGCAGTAATCTAGGCGCGAAATGACCAATGAAGTGACAAGTTGTTTAGATGCATCAATTGTCAGATATTTTCGAATTCTTCCTATTTGTCTAAGCTGAGCATAACATGATCTGCATACCGAATTGATGTGATCTTCCATGTTCATGTTTGAATCAAAGATGGCACCTAAATTTCTAACATTGACCGATTTGTTTATTTTAGAGTCACCCACGGTTATCGATAGATCTTCAATGTGTTTGGAGTTATACGGAGATGAGAACATGATGACTTCTGTTTTATCAGTATTTAGTTTAAGCATGTTTGCATTCATCCATGATATTATGTCTCGGAGACACGCTTGAATGCGTTGTAATGTTTCTTCCTTAGAAATGTCATCTAATGGTTTGAAAGATAGATACAGCTGTGAGTCATCGGCGTAGAGATGGTATTGCAGTCCGTGATCTTTGCAAATGGCACCAAGTGGTTTTGTGTACATAGTATAAAATTTTGGCCCTAATACGGACCCCTGTGGAACACTAAAATTAAGTGTGACCGGCTTTGACAGCACACCGTTAATGTATACTGTCTGTTTTCTATCTTGAAGGTATGATGTTATCCACTCCAGTGGTTTTTCAGCAATTCCGAAAACATTTTCAAGTCTCTGTACTAAGGTTTTGTGATCTATTGTGTCGAAAGCTGCTGATAGATCTAGCATAACTAAGATTGTCACATTGCCATGGTCAAGGGATTTTAGTACATCATTTTGGACTTTGATAAGTGCAGTCTCTGTCGAATGGAACTTGCGATAGGCCGACTGATACTTTTCTTGAAGTTGATTTGTTGTCACATGTTCATCAATGCGAGAGCTTACTACTCTTTCAAGTGTTTTCGATACAAACGATAAATTTGAAACAGGTCGATAGTTTTTTTAAAATATTTTGATCCAATGTTGGTTTTTTCAGAAGGGGTTTAACATAAGACCTTTTAAACTCTGCGGGAACATTTCCTGTACTGAGAGAGATGTTGATAATGTTAGAAATAAATGGTAAAAGTTCATCAAGGCACGATTTTAATAACCATGTTGGTATAGGATCCAGTTCACACGATTTATTTGAAGAACTATTTATTTTTTTTATTTTCTTAATTTCTTCTTTTGATGCTTTCTCAAAGCGAGTCAGACTATTTTCAACGCCCATCTGTTCCGTTTCCACGTCACCTGGGTTTAGAACTAATTTTAATTTTATTTCATCCCTGATGGTCTCTATTTTCTCAACAAAGAAATCACTGAACTCTTGTGGCAATTTATCAGTTTCTATGTTTGTGGGTAAAGATGTCTCAGTTGGACCATTCATTAGGTTATTGGTAATTTGAAACAATTGTTTTTGATCCCGACCACAGGATGTTACCTTATCAGAATAATGTATCAATTTGTGAAAACAAAGTAGAAATATATAAGTTGGTTATTACATTATATGATACCAATTCTTCAAAAGATGGTACCAAAGTAGCCATATATGGAACCAGATGTCCTGATATGAAACCAAATTATCAATATATTAATTCATTTTTACAATATATGAAACCAATTTATCAATGTATGGAACTAAAGTAGCAATATATGAGTTAGTTATTACATTATATGATACCAGTTCTTCAATACATGGTACCAAAGTAGCCATATATGGAACCAGATGCCATGATATAAAACCGATTTATCAATATATTATGTCACTTTTACAATAAATGAAACCATTTTATTAATGTATGGAACCAAAGTATTAATATATAAGTTGATGTT
Organism: Ruditapes philippinarum; assembly: GCF_026571515.1. Lineage (NCBI taxonomy): Eukaryota > Metazoa > Mollusca > Bivalvia > Venerida > Veneridae > Ruditapes > Ruditapes philippinarum. Next base: position 44,085 of record NW_026859934.1, read on the forward strand.
ACATTCTATGTTAGCAATTTTCATTAAATGGAACCAAAATAGCCTATTTTCAAGGCAATAAGTCAAAGGCCGAGGTCACTGGGTTCTGTACACTTTTTCATGAAATCAGTTATTATTTGACAAGTTATTTTTAAATTTTGTGAGTAGATTAACCTTGATGTGTCCTTCTGGCCATGCCCATTTTTGATCAAAGGTAAAGGTCGAGATGAACTTATTTTTTAAATATATTTTTGTTAATGGTCAGTACGACTCAGTAGCTTAAATTATGACATACAACTCGTACATATATAACGATAAGTTTTGCCTGCCCAGCCCATTTTAAGTGAATGTGACGCTAAATCCAAATATTTCCTTATTTAGAAAAATGTGCAGTATGCAATCAGTGAAGCACGCTCGTCTTTTGACAGTTCAACAAGTAATATTGGCGCGAAACTGTAATACTGGTGCAAGGATATAATATAGCCTTTAAAATAGTCCCGTCAATATAATGACATTTTGGGTTCATATATTGCTACTTTGGTATCATATATTGAAGAACTGGTATCATATAATGTGAAAATCAACTTATATATTGCTACTTCGGTTACATACATTGATAAACTGGTTTCATACATTGTAAAATTGATTTAATATATTGATAATTCGGTTTCATATAAGGGCATCTGGTTCCATACATGACTTACTTGGATCCATATATTGAAGATCTGGTATCATATAATGTAATAATCAACTTATATATTGCTACTTGGGCTCCATACATTGATAAAATGGTTTCATATATTGTAAAAATGAATTAATATATTGATAATTCGGCTTCATATAAGGACATCTGGTTCCATACATTGCTACTTTGGTACCATATACAAATGTATTGAAGACCTGGTATCATATAATGTGATAATCAACTTATATATTGATACTTTGGTTCAATACATGGATGAAATGGTTTCATATATTGTAAAAATGAATTAATATATTGATAATTCGGTTTCATATATGGACACCTGGTTCCATATATTGCTACTTTGGTTCCATATATTGAATAATTGGTATAATATATTGTGATAATCAACTTATATATTGATACTTCGGCTCCATACATTGATAAAATGGTTTCATATATTGTAAAAATGAAATAATATATTGATAATTTGGTTTCATTTAAGGATATCTGGTTCCATACATTGATAAAATTGGTACAATTTATTGAAGAATTGTAATCATATAATGAGAAAATCAACTTATATATTGCTAACTCGGTTTCATACACTGACGGTATGGTTTCATATATTGTAACTGTGAATTAATATAATGGATTCCGGTTAAATAAGAAGGTGTTTTCAATTCATATATAGTCGAAGTGAACTTATATATTATCCAAATGGTAAAATAAATTGAAAAAGAACAATATCAGACAGCCATGGCTTTCCATAGACAGATGTACCATCAGAGTTTCCTCACTATATGGGGATTTTACGTGGAATTGGCTGGCCTTGAAGTATAACAGTTTTGGTTTCAGTACTTCATGGAGCAATGATGAATATTAGAACAAATCAGCAAACGTCTGCTATTGCTAAATGCAGTTTTAAAAATAAGATATTTAAAGCTGCCACTCACATTTTTGTATGCCGTATTGAGTGTCATTTTAAGCTGTACACTGTAATCAGATACCTGGACTTCATTGCGCAAAAGACTGGGTCAAATGTATTCCAGATTTTGAGAAAGTTTTTAATGCAAATATACTTAGTTGTTTCAAATAAAAGATTATTTGTTTTCGTTCCAATTCTCACGTGTCAGAGTCTCTTACACCCGTTACTTAACAATACGATCTGGTGTAGGATAGTGAAATCCCCACTGGCACGTAAAAAAGCTACAATCATCGCTAATATTTGTTTGCCTGGCCTATTCCACGTTAAATCCCCATATAGTGAGGAAACTCTGGTGGTACATCTGTCGGTATCGGTATGCCGTCGCTTTGTGGTTCTTCACAATTTGACATTCGTAATTAGATTTGTGAAGATAGTGCAAGAAGTACAGAAGATGGCCTATTTCAGAAGCATACCTGGATCTTTTATGTGTCAGGTGTAATGCACCGATACACGGGACCTCGCTTTAAAGTCCAATCCGAAAGACTGTTGGTAATGTTAGGGAGGAGCGGAGGATCGAACTCAAGACCCCTGGATTATATATATGTATTAACCACTATACCACATATCCGCTCCTAAATAAATCGCTAGACACGCTTCTGTCATTGTAAGAAATATACAGCTATGTATGTACCGCTGGTGCATCTTCTGCTTCACTACATAAGGTGCACTACTACTAAAATCTTATGTAGCAGTGATTTTTTCTGTTTTAGTTCAGATTGTCGTTTTTTTCTGTATATCATGCATCACTTGAATATCAATAAGGATTTTAAAACATTTTGTGTACATATTTGTGACCATTCTCAAGGATCGTGTAAACCATATGAAACAAGCATTGTTAGCCCGCCGAGTTCACACTGCCAGCAAATGCATTATAACGTTTTATTGTTAAAATAATTAGGTATGGAATTTAGACCACTAGACTGCTAGCACGCTGAATTTGTACCTCTAGCCCGCTACACTGTTAGCTCACCGAGCATACACTGCTAGGAAATGTACCATCAGGTTGTAATGTTTATTCAAATAAGTATTAAAATTTACCCGCTGGCCCGACAGCCCGTCCAGTTCACACTGCTAGCCCGCTACACTAATAGCCCGCCCACTTCACACTGCTAGGAAATGTATCATGAGGTTTTGATGTTGAACCAGTTAAGTAATAAAGTTTAGCCCGCTGGCCCGCCAGCCCGCCCAGTTAACACTGCTAGCCCACTACACTGTTAGCCCGCCCATTTCACACTGCTAGGAAATGAATCATGAGGTTTTCATGTTGAATCAGTTAAGTATAAAAGTTTAGTTCGCTGGCCCGCCAGCCCGCCCAGTTCACACTGCTAGCCCGCTACACTGTTAGCCAATTTACACTGCCAGGTAATTTATCATGAGGATATAATATGGATTCAATTAAGTAATAAAGTTTAGCCCGCTGGCCTGCCAGCCCGCCCAGTTCACACTGCTAGCCCGCTACACTGTTAGCCCGCCCACTTCACACTGCCAGGTAATGTATCATAACGTTTTCATGTTCAATCAGTTAAGTTTTAGAGTTTAGCCCGCTGGCCCGCCAGCCCGCCCAGTTCACACTGCTAGCCCGCTACACTGTTAGCCCGCCCACTTCACACTGCTAGGAAATGTATCATGAGGTTTTAATGTTGATTCAATTAAGTATTAAAGTTTAGCCCGCTGGCCCGCCAGCCCGCCCAGTTCACACTGCTAGCCCGCTACACTGTTAGCCCGCCCACTTCACACTGCTAGGAAATGTATCATGAGGTTTTAATGTTGATTCAATTAAGTATTAAAGTTTAGCCCGCTGGCCCGCCCAGTTCACACTGCTAGCCCGCTACACTGTTAGCCCACCCACTTCACACTGCCAGGTAATGTATCATAACGTTTTCATGTTTAATCTGTTAAGTTTTAGAGTTTAGCCCGCTGGCCCGCCAGCCCGCCCACTTCACACTGCTAGGAAATGTATCATGAGGTTTTAATGTTGATTCAATTAAGTATTAAAGTTTAGCCCGCTGGCCCGCCCAGTTCACACTGCTAGCCCGCTACACTGTTAGCCCGCCCACTTCACACTGCCAGGTAATGTATCATAACGTTTTCATGTTCAATCAGTTAAGTTTTAGAGTTTAGCCCGCTGGCCCGCCAGCCCGCCCAGTTCACACTGCTAGCCCGCTACACTGTTAGCCCGCCCACTTCACACTGCTAGGAAATGTATCATGAGGTTTTAATGTTGATTCAATTAAGTATTAAAGTTTAGCCCGCTGGCCCGCCAGCCCGCCCAGTTCACACTGCTAGCCCGCTACACTGTTAGCCCGCCCACTTCACACCGCTAGGAAATGTATCATAACGTTTTCATGTTCATTCAATTAAGTTTTAAAGTTTAGCCCGCTGGCCCGCCAGCCCGCCCAGTTCACACTGCTAGCCCGCTACACTGTTAGCCCGCCAACTTCACACTGCTAGGATATGTATCATAACGTTTTCATGTTTAATCTGTTAAGATTTAGAGTTTAGCCCGCTAGACTGCTAGCCCGCCCAGTTCACACTGTTATCCCGCTAGACTGCTAGCCCGCCCAGTTCACACTGTTAACCCGCTAGACTGCTAGCCCGCCCAGTTCACACTGTTAGCCCGCTAGACTGCTAGCCCGCCCAGTTCACACTGTTAGCCCGCTAGACTGCTAGCCCGCTCAGTTCACACTGTTAGCCCGCTAGACTGCTAGCCCGTTAGCCCGCGTACTTCACGGACATGGTTATCGGTTATCTGGTATAAAACTGATTTTTAAATAATGTTCACATAAATATCAAATCAAAAAATTTAAACACAAATTCCTCAAACCAATAAAAGCTAGACTCTTCAAGACTATTGTTTACGTTAACAAATAAATAAACGGCCAATTAAATATAGGAACAAAATTTAGCATATGAATTATCTAAATTTTCCATTTTATTTATTGATTTATTTATTTTATGTATTATATCATTTATTATCATTTTTGACATGCATATAAACAAATGGTTCTTGCGAATATTTCCATGTGATCATTACGCGACTGCAAAATATTGCAATGCAATGAAAAATATGTATAACATGACAAATAGAAACAAGAATTTGTAACAGCTTCACCAACGTCGCTCGCCTCTGGAAGCATAAAGTTGTGCTCTCTCAAAAGATTGAGGTATGGATCTCAGGACTTTCAGTCCAAAATTATGACCCATGCTAGATCTGGCAAATGCAACAATAAATTTATTTAAATAAAATGAAACACGGAATTTAAAAATCTATCATGTTAAGCTTTGACCTATAAGCGTGAACTTGACCTTAGAGGTAGGAGTGCAGGTGTTGTGCATGACATATCGTCTTATTATTGTAACTATTTGTGGCAATATTTTCAGAATCCCTTGAATTATGAAGTTGTTGAATGTAGTAGATCGGACACAAAATATACCCTTAAACAGACTATGTTAATCTTTGACCTCTAAGTGTGACCTTGGAGGTAGGGACCCATGTTTGGCGAATGACATATTTTCTTATTATTGTGATTATTTGTGCCAAGTATTTTTTTAAATCCCTTGATTTATGAAGAGGTTATGGACGGGACACAAAATGTACCATATAACAGACTTTGTTAACCTTTGACCTCAAAGTGTGACCTTGACCTTGAAGGTAGGGGTGCAGGTGTTGTACTTGACATATTGTCATATTATTCTGACTTTTTGTGCCAAGTTATTTTAAAATCCCTTGAACTCTGAAGAATTTTTAGATCGGACACACAATAATCCCTATAACAGACTGTGTTAATGTTTGACCTCTAAGTGTGACCTAGACTTTGGAGGTAGGTATTCAGGTGTTGCGCATGGCACATCGTCTTATTATAGTGACTATTTGTGTCAAGTATTTTTAAAATCCTTTGATCTATGAAACAGTTATGGACCGGACACAAAATATACCCTATAACAGACTTTGTTAATATTTGACCTACAAGTGTGACCTTGACATTTGAGGTAGGTTACCGGTTTTGGACATGACACATTGTCTCATTATTGTAAACAATTGTGGCAAGTATTTACAAAATCCCTTAAAAATTAAGAAAGTTATGGACCGGACACAACATATACCCTCAAATAGACAATGTTGACCTTGAAAAATCAATTGCGACCTTGACCCTGAATGTAGAGGTCTGGTAGTTGCGCATGACACATTGTCTTATTATAACAAACATTTGTGCCAAGTTATTTCAAATCCTTGGATGAATGACAAAGTTGTGGACCGGACACGAAAGTGTGACGGTCGAACAGACGAACGCACGGAAAGACAGACGGACAGACGGACGGAGCCTCTTCTATATCCCCCTTTTTTCTTCGAAAAGGCGGGGGACGATTATACGTAAGGCATGAAACAATATAGTTCATTTAAATTGTCATCATAAAACATTTAGAATTAAGGAAAACATTTGCGTCGGTCGTCCTCGATTGCTTAGAATTGGTAGCAAGGTTAAATGTGTTATTGAAACATAAAACTTAATTTATTGCAAAATAAATGTTTTTATGGTCACTTACAAGCTTGATGGTGGGTTCCATTAGGTCTTTAGTCATAGGTCGAAATATATTGGGTTCGAAAAAGCCGTACTAGTAAGTACACTAAGGTTATCGTTATGAGTAAGTACAATGTGATAATTGATGCGGATTAAGTCCGCCATTTTAGAAGAAGAAATAATTCATAACAATTTTCAATAAATTGCTTTTATACACGGTACTTATACTTTGTTTGATCGCTCATTAGTCCAGGAAGGTTACAACTTATCCGGCAATAGCTAACACTGTAGGAATGTTTGCCACAGTTTGGTATTTTGACTGTCTTTGTTTTCACATTTTTGTAAACAAAGGAATCTGTGTCTACAGTACGTTTTGCGATTGGATTACTGCATAATGTGTATAAAAACACCGGTGGATGATTAACTCTTCAATTTTATGTTAGTAAAATGTCTATACTAATATTAGGACCATCTCATATACACTGGTTGGAACGATTTCTTCGACAAAAGGGTAACAATAACAAATCTTTAACGTTGGTGGCGTAGTCCAATATATTAGACGTTACAGGCTTGTTATAGTTTTTGTCGGTCAAGCCTGACGTCTAATAGTTATTGCTCAAAAACGCATAGCATCATAAAAAATTCCAAAAATGTCTATTGTCCTGCCTTGCATGCTTTATTCAAAAGATTATCATATTTTCTTTCAATTTCATGCTCAATCATACACAAAAACTGTCAAACGATGTACTTATCAATTTAAAATAAAATAATAACATGATTCTGTTTTTGTCTATCAGCGATACTGGTTAAACAAGGTGCTTTACAGATTGATTCCAAATTTTTGAACGGAAAAATATATTCAAACACACTGACGGTGCATGGGCAATTATTTCGTTAAAAAAATATTCCGTTAGATTGTTCTGACTGAGTTAAACGCTTGCATTTGAATAAGCCAATCAGATTTCGCGCACTTTACGGCCGCCATTTGTTTATCGGCTGTAAAAGGAATTGAAATACACGAGAGGATTTAATCATGATTTTTCGGATGTGACAGTTTAATTATTTTGACAAAAGGTATTTATTTTTTAGTTTTGTTCATAAATAGGTAAAAAAATATGTAAATACACGCTGTCTTCATTGCTTTTCGTTCCGCCCGATTTTCTGGCGGAACATGCTATGGGTTTTTGAGCAATTTCGATATGACGTTGCTTTGCCCAGAAGCAAAAATATCTCAAAGCGACGTCATATTTATAGGACTAGTTGGTGGCGATGCTAGCCCGGCCCCAGATGTACATTTTCGAAGTATAAATGGAGGAAAGATTTACAATAAACACCACGTTAACTGTTGAGAACTGAGTGTATCAGAACTGCATCCAAAATGCTTTATCGTACAATTAGGTGGAAACGATATTGTTTCACTAGTGCATCACTGGAACTTCTTGTTTTGTGAAGGCTTACAGACACTTCACCCCCCAGACACTTCACCCTAGGCCCTTTTTTGCAGACACTTCACCCCTCAGACAGTTCACCCCTCATTTTAAGAAATTTGATTGAGACACTTCACCCCTCATTTGTTTATTTTGTGTTTAACAATTATTTTTGTAGAGTATGTTAAATACATTCAATAGTGATTGAGAATGTTTATTGTTTTAAGCCATTGTCTAATAAATTTTGAGTTGATTTAATTCTTGAAGTTTGGGTAATTAATTAAGTTTTATTTCAGTTTGATCCTTACCATAAATAATCATTGAGTTACGGTCATTTGGTGATGGTTTGTGCTTTAACCTTGTACTTAATTTACATAACTGGTGCTATTTATTTGTTTAATAAATGACATTATGAATGATCTTTGTATTAAATGCAGGTTAATTGTTTACTATATTTTATAAAGCAACTGATTCATTCATTCATATTCATTTATATTCATTTTATTTATCTATTTATTTATTTAGAATAACTTTAATTTTCATACAATTATACCATTTTAATTCAATTATCTAATCAATTGTGAGATAACCGTTGAATGAACAACTAATCAACATGTGGAATAAACAAGGTGACATGCAATTAACACTTAATGCATGAAAGTGCTGTGATATATCATTTGGCAATACAACCAATTAACCTAAATCAGCTTTAAACTTAGTAAAAATAAAGGTAATTATCAGTTTTCAATCAGAAAAAATAACAAAAGAAAATTTCTGTCATATGAATATATATTTTTAGGCAATTGAGATCACATGAATCAAATTCATACATAACATTCACCACATATATAAGTCATCTATTTCATATACAAGTGATCAAAGACAAATTCATACAAACATTGCACTTACAAACTTGCTTGCATGATTTCAGTCGGCCATTTTCCCTAGCCATGTAAGATAACTCCCTGTTTCCCTGTCTAAAATTCCACCAAATTATTCCCCTTTCAAATGAACTCAAAGAAGGGACATTTTAAAAAGACTTTGTATTTATTTATTCGATTTTTTGTCAGAAACGGACAATTTTTCTTTACCTTTGTTTAATTTGCTTTCTATCTATATATGGTTCCTATGGTAAACATATGAGTTTTGATGGTTAAACAAATGAATTTTCTGAACCGAAAGTAATCTAACACACAGCGTTGTTGTCATCACATGTAAACAATACATTAAATCGGTAAGCATATTGAGATATTTGTTTGACTATCAGTTTCAAATGGAAAAATATTAATATGGAAAACAGCTATGTGTAGTTTATGTTGTATTGTTTTTAATGTGTTTGTATGATATTTTAGTAGTAAAAGCCATGTACACTTAGTGTCACTTCATAGCAACCGAGTTTAAAACGGACGCTTCATAGCAACAGAGTTTAAAACGTGAGCGGTAACTGAACGAGACATGGCAAAGCGCATGCTCGCGCACTGACTTCCGCTCTATCGAAATACTGCATATACGTATAGCGAAAGTTCGTAAGTGCATTGTATGAGAACACACTTATATTATGCATTTAAAACATTTATAACTCACATCATAACTTGTTTGAATGTCTATTTTGTGAGCATAATGATTACTACAAGAGTAATATTTTACCATAAAGCAATATCTAAATTTTAATAAAATACATATATTAACCAATATTAATATATAATATAAATTAACCATCAACATATTAATTGGGAGGGAAGGGTGGAAAATTTTTCAATTATCAAAACATGTGATCTCTAAGTCGACGAAATACAGAATGACAAAAATGCCCAGGAAACAAATGGTCAAAAAATATTTACCGCCAAAAACAGAAGCGACCAATAAAAAGATGTTTTATTGCCGACGTAAAAATCTACCGCCAAAAACAGAAGCGACCAATAAAAAGATGTTTATTGCTGACGTAAACCATAAACAAAAATCGACTAATGAAAAAACACTGAAAAGGTCAACTTCATTCAATCTTATAATTAAGTTATTTTTAAAACAAAATAATCCAAATATGCAAAATTTTAATCAAATATACTGAAAATAATAAATATAAACATATATAAGCATTTTGTTGTTGACCAACTTGTTTTATTTACTTTATAGAACAAAATTGGATGAGGGGTGAAGTGTCTTACTGATTTTGGGGGGTGAAGTGTCTTAAGGGGTGAAGTATCTTCAAAATTTGAGAGGTGAAGTGTCTGGGGGGTGAGGTGTCTTGCTACCTTTTGTGAATAGTCAACATTTTCGCTACATTTCAAGTTCGATACAACATTGTGGTGTTGCAGTTTATTCTCAGACCTAGGCCACGTTATTTATACCAGAGATACAGGAGATACAGTTGTTTTAGGCAGTAGCGGATTATTTGGATTTAGGGGTATAGCGGATAACATGCCAATATTAACCGGAATCGACTACATACTATTAAAAGTTTACATACCAACAAGTGAAAAGTGAAATTTCCTGGATTCTCAAGTGAAAGACAATTATTTACCCTTACATCTTAGTCCCAAAGTGAACTTGGGACTGATAATGAATTGTGGTTTAATGTGATAGTTATATATTTATCAAATTATTGTAAGGACTATGTTTTGCACATTTACTTGAAAATTGCTTCGTGAAATATTTGTTTTTTATACATAATGTTCTTGCATCCATTATTGTATTAATAAATTATGAATTTAAATAGTTTAGGAAGGTAATAATGCCTTAATTTTAAGTGGCTTTTTTGACTTTAGTTGTAAAGTCCCTAAAGAATTACGCAGTTTGTTAAAGTCCTTAATTGTAGGGAATACTTTAGTTAAATGTGCCTTAGTTGTAAGGTAATTGTTTAATGCTAAAATATTATTTTTTAGTAAATACGCCTTAATTTTTAAGGTGGTTTTTCGACTTAAGTCGTAAAGTCCTAAGAATTAGCAGTTTTTACAGTCCTGAATTGTAAGGAATACTTTAGTTAAATGTGCCTTAGTTGTAAAGGTAATTGTTTAATGCTAAATATTTTTTTAGTAAAATACGCCTTAATTTTAAGGTGGTTTATTCGACTTTAGTCGTAAAGTCCCTAAGAATTAGCAGTTTGTTAAAGTCCTTAATTGTAAGGAATACTTTAGTTAAATGCTGCCTTAGTTGTAAGGTAATTGTTTAATGCTAAATATTATTTTAGTAAAATACGCCTTAATTTTAAGGTGGTTTATTCGACTTTAGTCGTAAAGTCCCTAAGAATTAGCAGTTTGCTAAAGTCCTTAATTGTAAGGAATACTTTAGTTAAATGTGCCTTAGTTGTAAGGTAATTGTTTAATGCTAAATATTATTTTAGTAAAATACGCCTTAATTTTAAGGTGGTTTATTCGACTTTAGTCTTAAAGTCCCTAAGAATTAGCAGTTTGCTAAAGTCCTTAATTGTAAGGAATACTTTAGTTGAATGTGTGCCTTAGTTGTAAGGTAATTGTTTAATGCTAAATATTATTTTAGTAAAATAAGCCTTAATTTTAAGGTGGTTTATTGGACTTTAGTTGTAAAGTCCCTAAGAATTAGCAGTTTGCTAAAGTCCTTAATTGTAAGGAATACTTTAGTTAAATGTGCTTAATTGTAAGGTAATTGTTTAATGCTAAATACTATTTTAGTAAAATACGCCTTAATTTTAAGGTGGTTTATTGGACTTTAGTTGTAAAGTCCCTAAGAATTAGCAGTTTTGCTAAAGTCCTTAATTGTAAGGAATACTTTAGTTAAATGTGCCTTAATTGTAAGGTAATTGTTTACTGCTAAATATTATTTTAGTAAAATACACCTTAATTTTAAGGTGGTTTATTCGACTTTAGTTGTAAAGTCCCTAAGAATTAGCAGTTTGCTAAAGTCCTTAATTGTAAGGAATACTTTAGTTGAATGTGCCTTAATTGTAAGGTAATGTTTACTGCTAAATATTATTTTAGTAAAATACGCCTTAATTTTTAAGGTGGTTTATTGGACTTTAGTCGTAAAGTCCCTAATAATTAACAGTTTGTTAAAGTCCTTAATTGTAAGGAATACTTAAGTTAAATGTGCCTTAATTGTAAGGTAATTGTTTACTGCTAAATAATATTTTAGTAAAAATACACCTTAATTTAAGGTGGTTTATTCGACTTTAGTTGTAAAGTCCCTAAGAATTAGCAGTTTGCTAAAGTCCTTAATTGTAAGGAATACTTTAGTTAAATGTGCCTTTAATTGTAAGGTAATTGTTTACTGCTAAATATTATTTTAGTAAAATACGCCTTAATTTTAAGGTGGTTTATTCGACTTTAGTCGTAAAGTCCCTAAGAATTAGCAGTTTGCTAAAGTCCTTAATTGTAAGGAATACTTTAGTTAAATGTACCTTAATTGTAAGGTAATTGTTGACTGCTAAATATTATTTTAGTAAAATACGCCTTAATTTTAAGGTGGTTTATTCGACTTTAGTTTGTAAAGTCCCTAAGAATTAGCAGTTTGCTAAAGTCCTTAATTGTAAGGATTACTTTAGTTAAATGTGCCTTAATTGTAAGGTAATTGTTTACTGCTAAATATTATTTAGTAAAATACGCCTTAATTTTAAGGTGGTTTATTGGACTTTAGTCGTAAAGTCCCTAAGAATTAGCAGTTTGCTAAAGTCCTTAATTGTAAGGAATACTTTAGTTAAATGTGCCTTAATTGTAAGGTAATTGTTAACTGCTAAATATTATTTTAGTAAAATACGCCTTAATTTTAAGGTGGTTTATTGGACTTTAGTTGTAAAGTCCCTAAGAATTAGCAGTTTGCTAAAGTCCTTAATTGTAAGGAATACTTTAGTTAAATGTGCCTTAATTGTAAGGTAATTGTTTACTGCTAAATATTATTTTAGTAAAATACGCCTTAATTTTAAGGTGGTTTATTAGACTTTAGTCGTAAAGTCCCTAAGAATTAGCAGTTTGCTAAAGTCCTTAATTGTAAGGAATACTTTAGTTAAATGTGCCTTAGTTGTAAGGTAATTGTTTAAAGTAAAATACGCCTTAATTTTAAGGTGGTTTATTCAACTTTAGTCGTAAAGTCCCTAAGAATTAGCAGTTTGTTCAAGTCCTTAATTGTAAGGAATACTTTAGTTAAATGTGCCTTAGTTGTAAGGTAATTGTTAAATGCTAAATATTATTTTAGTAAAATACGCCTTAATTTTAAGGTGGTTTATTCAACTTTAGTCGTAAAGTCCCTAAGAATTAGCAGTTTCTTAAAGTAATTAATTGTAAGGAATACTTTAGTTAAATGTGCCTTAGTTGTAATGTAAGGTAATTGTTTAATGCTAAATATTATTTTAGTAAAATACGCCTTAATTTTAAGGTGGTTTATTCGACTTTAGTCGTAAAGTCCCTAATAATTAACAGTTTGTTAAAGTCCTTAATTGTAAGGAATACTTTAGTTAAATGTGCCTTAGTTGTAAGGTAATTGTTTAATGCTAAATATTAATTTAGTAAAATACACCTTAATTGTAAGGTGATAATTTTCAACGAGTTGAAATTCTTTTCTTAGTCAATGTTCCTTGATTTTAAGGAATATGAGTTCTTTTCTTAGTCAATGTTCCTTAATTTTAAGGACTATGAGATAAAGCTTTAATTTTAAAGCCACTTTCCATATAGACTGTTCTGTTTTGTTATTTTATAAAGTTGTAATATGAATTTCTTTTAGTTTTTAAATCATTTGTTATTTGTTGGTACCTTTCTATGCTTAAACATTTAGTATTTGTTTTATCAGATTGTAAATTCCTTTGCTGTATTGTTTCAATTTGTTTGCATGTAACTTTATTGCATAGATTGTAATATTTTTATGTTCAATCACAGTCATATATTACTATTTTACCAGTTAACACAACAATTAATTTTTCAATATATGCTTAATGTGTATTAATCATATAGTATTATCACATTAATATTTCTCTTATAAATTATATTAATGTCAAGTTAATTTACTCACTCAAGTCTGTTGTTTAAATCCAGATATTTATCATGCCTTTAAAACGAAATTGAACTCAATGATGGTATCCCAGATAATAACTGTAGGGTTTCCTATCCAAACATTGATACAGCTGTTTCATTAGTCAGAGCTTGTGGTCAGTATTCGTACATGATGAAAGTAAACATCAACAATGCTTATCGTATTGTTCCTATACACCCAGATGATTTTGATACTTCTTGGATTCAAATAAATGATAGATATTATTACTTTACCTATGGGTCTGGGCTATTCTTGCGCATTGTTTGACAGGATCAGTTCTGATATTCAGTGAATTGCAGAAAACAAACTTGGTTTATATAATTGTGCACACATTCTAGATGATTTCTTTTTTGTTGGGGACAATTAACAACTGTGTGAAAAAGGTTAACACATTTTCATTGCTGGTGTGCTTTAGTTGGTTTACCAATTATTCATGCTAAAACTTGTCGGCCATGCAGAATCATGTCTTTTGTTGGAATTGAATTGGACTCGGTACTAATGGAGAAAATATTGCCCCAAGAAAAATTTAATAAGATTCGCCTAGCTCTTGACAAATTCAAGCATCGGGAAAAAGCAACTCTCCTTGAACTACAGTCTGTTATTGGTTTGTTTAATTTTGCTTGTGCTGTTATTGTTCCAGGCAGGGCAATTTTACGTCGTATCATTGATCTAACTATTGGTTTAAAGAAATCTCACCATCATAGACAGTTATCAAAAGATGCTAGAACAGATTTTCTGGCATGGTCATCATTCATGTTTCAATTAAATGGCAAGTCGATGTTTCTACCTGACCTTTGAGTCACTTCTGTGTCATTAAATCTTTTCACAGATTCTAGTAATGTCAGATTTGGAGGGTACCTGTCAAACAAATGGTTTTCAGCCAGTTGGCCTAATGAATGGTTGAAATATCACATAACTGTACAAGAACTATTTCATATTGTTTAAGCTTGAAAGGCCCGTGTTAGTTTCACATTTACTGCTGTCTATAGCACATTGCTACAAATGGGGACTTGTACAGTTGTGTGCTAAAGAATAAGACTGTGGAACATTGGAGCTGCCTCCACTGCAGCGCAACAAGGTTTTTTCAGAAGAAAAGATTGAACTTACAGGCATATGGTCATCTTGTGCATTTAAAAAGTATATAAGAATTCCTATGTTACAAGTGTAATTAATGGCAAATGGATAGCAGTCCTCTAACAAATGCACAATAAGTTTTTACATGCATTAATTGTAAGCAGCATTCACAAGATTTGTAAAAACAATTTGTTAACTTTGTTGTCATAAGGACAAGGGCCTTTGACATATAGCCATAGTCATTCTGCTTTGATTACATTTTCTTTCAAATTAATATGATCTCAATGTACAACTTTGCACAAATAATGCAAATAATTTGTAAACATGTGTTTTTCTAGCATTACAACAGTCACTAAATTAAGTTATGTCATGGGGACAGGGACCTCTGACAGTAAGGTGTTTTCAAACAATATATATTTGCCAATTTGAAGTACCTGGAGTTTGCTATTTAACACTTTTTCTTTTCAATCTTTAATATCTTTGCATCAGAATGCACATAATCCTTTTTTTTTATGTATTTTTCAAGGAATGGCGGCAATTATTACAATCACAACATCACTTTCTGTCATGGGGACACGGGCCTCTGACAAAAACTTGTTTTCAAACACAGACACTCACTTGTAAGTTTGTGCCAATAATATGTTATATGTTCATATTACGATATTAGAATTTGTATATCTCTTGTTATGTACATAATGTTCAATTTTAAATTCATGATTATTCCTTTGTGTTAAGGTAAATTAAAACTTCATGTCTTAGGTTAAGATGCCAGCATGGTTATATTTTAATTTGTATCAATTTAAGATCTACTTGGATATTACACATATGGTGATATCACTCATATCAGTATACACCTTTACTCTAAAAAGGTAATCTAAATAAAGACAACATTTATTTCAGTCACAAGTTTACTTTATGTCATGGGGACAAGGGCCTCTGACATACAAGGTACCTTCTAACACATACAGTCAATTAAATCCGTAGTGCCAATAAAAATGTTGTCTTATGTTAGGTAGTTTAGTTATCATCTTGTGATGTACATATTTTTAATATTCTTGTTGATTTCATTAGCATTGTTTCAAACATTTAAAGAATAATTTTGTTTGTCCCCTTTTACATGACTAGTCAATTTCATTAAAGAAGTTTTGGTTGGGGGGAATTGTGTTTTACACAATTTGTGGCAATATTCTTAGAACCCAACCTTTGATAATTTTTCGGTATATGTGTGTATATAATTTTATATACATTTTTCAGAAATGTTTGCTTGCTTTGTATACAATTTTATGTTATATTATAACTTTCATATCAGCATTGTTTTATATGTTTATATGTCATTTATTATTAAATGGCCATTTCACAATTTTATGTTAGTTTGATAACTTTCATATCAACATTGTATTATATGTTTTTCCGTCATTTATTATTAAATGGCCATTTCAATTTCAAAGTGTAGTTGTTATTCTTGAAAATTATCAAACAGAGAAAACTTCTTCAGGCAAAGATACAACAAATTGAAATGTTGACATAAAACTTAATTTATTGCCAAAATAAATGTTTTTTATGGTCACTTACAAGCTTGATGGTGGGTTCCATTAGGTCTTTAGTCATAGGTCGAAATATATTGGGTTCGAAAAAGCCGTACTAGTAAGTACACTAAGGTTATCGTTATGAGTAAGTACAATGTGATAATTGATGCGGATTAAGTCCGCCATTTTAGAAGAAGAAATAATTCATAACAATTTTTCAATAACCCACCATCCCACCCACATTCAGTATTCAATTTTTGACAAGCTTATAAACATCAAAAAGGTTTTGTGTTTGTTTATAATTTTATATACAAATGATTTTTCTTTTCACTTCAAGATATGTGTGTATATTAATTTCATACACAGTTTTAGGCAAGGCAATATTCTTAGAACCCAACCTTTGATAATTTTTCGGGATATGTGTGTATATAATTTTATATACATTTTTCAGAAATGTTTGCTTGCTTTGTATACATTTTATGTTATATTATAACTTTCATATCAGCATTGTTTTATATGTTTATATGTCATTTATTATTAAATGGCCATTTCACAATTTTATGTTAGTTTGATAACTTTCATATCAACATTGTATTATATGTTTTTCCGTCATTTATTATTAAATGGCCATTTCAATTTCAAAGTGTAGTTGTTATTCTTGAAAATTATCAAACAGAGAAAACTTCTTCAGGCAAAGATACAACAAATTGAAATGTTGACATAAATGCTTGTCTGGTGTGACTGCATACAGTAGAAAAAAAGATTCCTTCCGATGCTGATAGAAAATGTATATAACTACGGTAAATCTGTAACCATTCCTGTATAATTAACGTGGCTAGCAACAGAGCCGCCATTAAATACCAAAAATATCATTTATCATATTGGTGTTATAAATGTGCTCCAGAATTCATGTCCATCAAATTCTTTGCTTTCGGCCCTTTGATTTTTCGCATTAAAACATAGTTATATTTATGAGATAGGATAATATCTATAATAATGTAGCTTTTCAGAGAGTGGTACTTTTTATCATTATATCCATAATTATGATGTTATATTATATGATGCCGTGTACCATCATAAAACAAACAAACAAAAAACAAAAACAACAACAAAAAACAACAACAAAACACCACCAACAAGAAAACAACACTTGCCTCGATTCTAACCTTAATTTATTAAAAATGTCTGTAATTTAAAAAAGGACAATGCATCGTTAAAACTTGATACTGTTTTGTCTGTTGCACTCAGCCGTAGTCGTCGTGAAAAAAAACAAAACATTTTGTTGCAGTGAACATATGGTAGCCTTGGTGTTGAATCAAATATTATCTTTTTTATCAAAAGAAAAAGATGGGTTGATTTTGTTTGTCTTTACAGAAATGGATCATTTTGGTAAGAGAACTGTGTGCGGCATTTTGACTTAAAGCAGTGCTATGACATATTTGGTAGGGCCTTTTCATCTTCATGAATTCACAATTTTAACTTCGTGAATTCCCGTTTTCAACATACGGAATTCACGAATTCACCATTTCAACTTCATGAATTCCCGATTTCAACTTAACGAATTTACGATTATGACTTCATGAGTTCACGACTTCAACTTCACGAATTCACGATTTTAACTTCATGATTTCAAGATTTTAACTTCACGAATTCACGATTTCAACTTGATTTCAACTTCATGGATTCAACTCCGTGAATTCACAATTTCAACATTTCGTGTCTCCCAAGGATATAAAATTATCAACTAGGCCCATGATATGAAGGATAATATTCAATCCAAATTTTGTAAAATACAAGGGAGCTACTACAAAAATATTTTTTTACAAGTCTTGCTAAAAATAGGTACATTCATTTAGTGCCAAAGTGATTGCGCTTTATTGGCCTGGTGTAATGGCCTTGAAAGGGACCTAAACTTAAGGTATAGGTCATCAATAAATTATCAAATATGTTCTTGATAAGTTTGAAAAGAACAAAGTATCAAGTCAAAATTATCATAATTGAGCCGTGTCACGACAAACCAACATAATGGGTTTGCGACCAACATGGATTCAGACCAGCCTGCGCATCCGCGCAGTCTGGTCAGGTTCCATGCTGTTCGCTTACCAGCTTTATTACAAGTAGAAAAACTGATAGCGAACAGCATGGATCCTGATCAGATTGCGCGGATGATGGTCGCAAACCCATTATGTTGGTTTTGTCATGACACGGCTCAATTATGTTATGAGAACATGCAACCGATTTTTATATGCCATGTTTAAAAAACATTCTGGTCTTGATTTTTATTTGGCTTGGTTCAGTGCGAGATGCATAGTCCCTTACCAAACGAAGAGATTTTCAGTTGTCTCATTTTAGTTTCGTATATGGATGAGATCTGTTTGTTATCTCCCCTGTGAGAATTTTTAAAGTATGTCATATCTTTTATGTGATTTCTTAGTTTTCATCAGATGTTATAAATTAATATACATTGTGTTTCCTCTAATACATTAATTCTTTCAATGTTACACAAAACTTTATCTCAGAACGCATTTGAACATGGAAATTTATGCTCTAACTCATTTATGTAGTTATTTCAATTATCTACTAGTATTTGATTAGTCACCGACAATATTTCTGAAATAGTTTTAATGATTATATGTAACATTGATATAGATATTTACATTATATAGAAATGTACAATGCTCGTCTCGCCCTGTTTGATGGATTACATCATTATGCCTCAGAAATCCATAGTTTTTTAATTGTTTATAAATGTTAAACATATGCTTAATAATGCTTTAATAAGGGTGATACAGCATGTAAGATATTTTACAACTGAAGAAAGTAGCACTGAACTTACAGTTACGTGTTATAATGGCAGCTAAATGTAAAAGTAGTATTTTGACTTCCATATAAAATATTACAAATGTAATTGTCTATAATCATACCGCTTGCCAACAGAGCAAAGAAAATAAAAGACAGTTCATCTATGTGACAAATAAGTAACTGTAACAAGATATCAAAAGTAAAAAAGTTTTTTGAAAAATAAAAATGATGGCATTTCTAAAGCATATCGGGCCTTTAAGTCGTCTGCCAAAATATCAACTTGTTTTCGTCTTTTCTCCTTTCTTAAATCATAAAAATCTTAAATCATAAAAAATACTGACGTTGATTCGAATAAATATTAAGATAAAATAATGTCTTATCATGGTTAAAACATAATAATTAGAATATGTTTATTCAGATTTCTCGACACCAGATGTCTGACTATTCAGACAATTTATATATTCTTTGATGAAATTTGGGCATATTATATTTGAACCTACTGTAATTTTCAGTCTTTTCATATGATATACATATGAGCCGTGTCACGACAAAACCAACATTCTGTTCGCTTACCAACCCTTTTACAAGTCGAGAAACTGATAGCGAACAGCATTGATCCTGATCAGACTGCGCGGATGCGCAGGCTGGTCTGGATACATGCTGATCGCAAACCCATTATGTTGGTTTTGACGTGACACGGCTTATATATGATTTCATTTTGATCTATACATTTAAGCTGTTGGCTCTTTCATATGTGTTTTTTTTTCTTTTTATATTTAAATATTATAGATTTTAGTTCACATTGTGTGCACATGCAGCATCATGTTCATACACATTTCTCTATTATGACGAAGATATTAAGTAACAATAAGTTATATAAATAAATGCACATATATATGGTTGGTATATGAAGCGTGTTTTATCGGAAGGACTATAGAAAATCTAAATAAGCATTGTTTGTAATACGCTTAGAGTAATTTAAGACATGCAACAGATGTTCAAGGAGTTAATTATTTTATTTGTTATTTTATAGCTGTAACATGAAGAAAATTGTGTTTGTACCTTCTCAACCAGACCTGTAAAATTATTTTTCTCATGGACTTTTATAAATGACTTATATTTGAAGAACTGAGTCTGTTGTTAACGACAGCAACGATCTATGTTTTTGACATAATTTGCCATGATATTAGGAAATGAATGGAAAACAAAATAAAAAATAAACGTGATAATTATTATGATGAATACTGTATACCAATCATCTGATTAATTAGACTGTTAATTAGACTGTTTGAGAATCTAAATGCCATTACTGAAAGCAAAATGAAATCTCTTTGCGCATTGCAACAGCTGCCTAAAAGTTCATAGAAATTACGTACACACGCAATCATATTAATTTTACGCAAATATTCATCCCTTATTTTTATAACTTTATTACTGACTAACATAACTAAACTTAACATTTCTCGCTTTAAATATATTTGTCTTTAACATGCTAGATATGACGAAAGAACTCAAATCTTTACCTATTTTATAAAAATGGACGTGTATTTAACAAAAGTATAAAAAGGTAACATTCTATAATACAAATGTATCTATCATGCCAAATAATCAAATAATTGAAACGCACCGTGAACAAAATTAACAACATCACCGTGCATATCCAGTAACGCAGGAATGTGCAAATAACATAAAAGTAACTGCCGAATCTGTGCATCGCTATTGCCAAAACGAATTAAACAGTAAGTAAACAAACCAAAATGTTTTATTCTAAATAACATTTAAAGAAATGAATAAGCACATACGGCTGCTACGACATTATACT
This sequence comes from Ruditapes philippinarum, assembly GCF_026571515.1. Classification (NCBI taxonomy): domain Eukaryota; kingdom Metazoa; phylum Mollusca; class Bivalvia; order Venerida; family Veneridae; genus Ruditapes; species Ruditapes philippinarum. Next base: position 64,899 of record NW_026859934.1, read on the forward strand.
TTAACCAGCATTACATTTTTTTTTCAGGAATATGTTTACGTCTTAAAATTATTCGTGAGAAAAGACAACCTGATTACCGTTTTGAAGGTGACTTTTGTGTTTCGTCAAATAAATATGTACATTAAACAGATTTAAAACATTTTTTCATATTCTGTATGCCTAACACATTTGTCAAACTTCAAATGTCGTTTTACCTGGTAAAATAAGAATTTGCTACTTTTAATGAGATAACTGCCGTTGCTTCATTGCTTCATTAACGAATTTGACGTTACCTCGTAAAAATGGTCTCAATTACAGTTTATCTCCTTAATTAAGTGTGATGTGACATTTTTCATGGAAATATTTTTGATGAGGTTTTAAGTGTAAAGTTTCAGCAACCGTATGCGCCAACTCATTTCTTACAATTTGATGTACAATAAAAAATTATTGTCCATTTACATATCACGGTGCTCATTTAAGCCACTAAATTGCACAATTCTGCGTTACTTTTGCACAATTCTCGTGTTATTTGCACAATCCTGCGTTACTGGATATACACTGTGAACATGGCAATGACAAAACAGGTATTGAAAATAGTGATTAAGCATGATAATTAAGTATTTTGTTTAAAGTATAACACATGATTTTTTATATGCTTTTGTTATTACATGGCAGGAAACGCGTGGAATAGGATGATATTATGGTAAAACTTTGTACAAATATCCCATTCCAATTTAAAACTGTCGCTTATATATTGTTTTCTTTTAACAATTTTATCCTATTTTCATGTACTTAAATTTTTTCTACAATAGATATGTTTAAAATTGAGAAATAAGTAATTATCAGTTATAAAAGCTTATTATCTATATTAACTTGATATTTTCAAATAAGAGGCCCTTTAATTACGAAGAAATCTCTTTCAATATGATTGTATATACTGATGATGATGATGATGATGATGATGATGATGATGAATAAGTACTGATGATTATGATTTTAGTGGTGTATATATGATGATGAGCACGATGATCATAATCATGTGATGTTGTACTGATTATGATAATGTACTGATAACGATAATTATGATGTTGATAATGACGATGATGACAATGATGATGATGTACTGATGATTATGATGATGAACCATTCTGGTGATGCTGCTGATGATGATAATGTATTATGTTAATAGAAATGATTTGTGTGTGAGATATGAGAGACACAAACATATTACAATATATCAATTTTGGCATGTTTATACTTTTGGGAAAATGGAACATTTTGACGTACACAGCTTCCTTTTGTTGGCAATAGTCGTAATGTGTACTCTCAGGAGAGGTACTTTTATTGAGAGCTACATGCAGCTTAGCATACCTATATCTTAATTCACGTAAAACGCATCCAGATTTATATTTAAAGACTTTTTGTCATTAAAATTCATTTTCAATGCATTGCATTGGAAATATTTATATATTATATTGCATACTGTATATTGCAGTATACGTTTAATCAGTTTAATCATTGATTTCAGTTACAATGCAGTCTGGTATGTGCATTCAATAAGCAAAATAGTGTACCGAACTTGGCCCCGCACATATCAAGCAACATCGAAACAATGAGAATCACGGGCAAGAGAAGTCCTCATATTAATTAGTGTGTTTATACCTCCTTTCCACTTTGTAATGTATCAATATAACCAGTAGATAAATATACATATCTGTATGACATATGAACCGCCTCGCTCTTAAGTTTCTTAAGTTTCAATGCTAATATATTTTATAATCAACCATTGACCTGCTTAATTGTGTAATGGACTTGCTTAGCTTTAAATTTAGAACAGGCTATTGTATTCCTTCATAGATGAAGGGAATTCAACCCTTTGTAAAAATAAAAAATTTGTTCAACCTAGTATAGTTGGTCTTTTTTGCAGGGATGTTCGGAGGGTTTCCCCTAAAACCTATAATGATAGAAACCGATTTTGTTCCAGAGGAAAAAACAAAAAACCCTAAAAAAAATTTTCTTAAATTTTACCCAGGTTTAATATTGATTTGGTTTTTTTAATGCCTTTAATAATAAAACAAAAAATACATTTTGTCGGGCCTTTAGCGTGCCCAATTCGACCAATCGGGCAAATGTTTTGGAAAAAAATAAAAAAATGATTAACGAACTCAAATCAGCTAAAAAGGGCATTTTGAAAATCCAGATGAATTTTGTTTTAAAAATTTATATTTTTGGGTTTGAAGCAAATATTTTTAAATAGTTGTGAATTTAAAAGAACCGATAGTTTTAAAAAAATTTTTGTGTTGAAAAACCCTGGAATTTCAAAAAACAGATACTGTGGATATTATATGATTGAAACAAGTCTAAGCCATTCATTTGACATGTTCTGTAACGTTTCCAAAGTTCAATGTGAAAACTGTTGTGAAATCTTACGCTGTATCCTGACCCACGCAGTCAAGTTGGGAAACCACCATTTAATACTTCAAAATGGGAAAAAATTTGTTCCTGTGACTGCCTAGTATATTCATTTTGAGGACATTTACAGAATAATGAATGAACAATTTAAAGTGAAGAAATTAAAATTGTGCCTATGTCTCCATTTATTGATATATGATATAACAATTCAACAATCTGATTTGAAATGAAATATTCTTGTATCCGAGATAGTGTTTAAAGTGTTTTAAAGATTTTCCAATTCAAATGATGAGATCAATTTATGTGTTAGAAAACAAGTTAACAATCTTATTTCAAGTTAGACCATTTTATATTGTTGAGATATTGACAACATTTAAATGTAAAATGTAGAGTTTTCTCATTTTGGAAAATAAGACCAGAAGAGTTGTTGTCCCTTTAAAAAGTGAGATATTGAACAGTTTTGAAAGAGTTCTCTCACTTACAGCAATCTTAAATTAAAAACAATTCAACAATGAAAGATCTTGTATTCTAAATAGTAACCTATTATTTACGATATTGTCAAACTCAAATCTGATCTAAAATGAAAAGGATGAAGCCTGTGAACCTTGTATGATAATAATGTAAAATCTAGAGTTAAGCATTTAAATACAGTTAGCACTGATTTTTCATGCATGTTTGGCGTCCGTCAAGGAGAATGTATTTCACCTTTTTTATTCTCAATGTACTTAAACGACATTGAGGAGTATTTCATATAACATGAATTTGATGGTATAAACTCAGATATGTTCAAACTTTTCCTTTTGCTATATGCAGATGATATTGTGATTTTTGCTGAAACCGAAACTAGTTTACAAAAAAGGTTTTGATCTGTTATTTGACTATTGTATGAAATGGAAACTAACTGTTAATGTTAAAAAACAAAGAGAATTGTATTAAGAAAAGGTGGTACAAACAGAGGAAATATGAATTTAACATATAATGGTCACATTGAAGAAATTGTTAAAAATATCTTATTTAGGTATTACATTTACCACAGGTAGTTCTTTAAGCGCAAAGCACGAGGCATTAGCAGGCCAGGCAATATACAAACTCAAGTCTTATTTAATTAAATTTACTAATATTGATGTTAAGCACACCTTAGAACTGTTTGATAAGTTAGTTGTTCCTATATTGAACTATGGATGTGGAATATGGGGATTCATAGAACAAATGTTATAGAAAGAATACATTTACAATATTGTAAACAACTTTTACGAGTGCGTGCATAAACCCTGAATAATTTTGTTTATAGAGAATTAGGTCGAACAAGTTTACTTTCTAATAGGTTAATATGTATAGTAAGATACTTGTTTAAAATATTAGAATGCGAATGCACAAAATATATAAGACATGTCTACGATATGATGTTAAGAGACTTAGAAATATATCCTAATAAGTTTCCATATAATATTAAACTTTCACTACACTCATTAGGTTTTCATCATGTGTGGCTATTCCAAGGAGTTGGAACCAAAAATATTTTTAAAGATGTATTTAAGCAAAGACTGTATGATAACTGTTTACAACTATGAAACGCTCAATTAGAAAATTCGACAAGAGCCAGGACATATAAACTTTTTTCATGTTTAATATATCAGCTATATTTAGACATTCTTAAAATCACTAAATTTAAAAAGCATTAATAAGACTGAGAGTGTCATCACATTATTTAGAGGTAGAAGCGGGTAGATGGCATAGGCCACAAAAATATCATTTGACGAAAGAAAATGTAGACTTTGTAATACTCTAGAGGATGAGTTTCATTTTGTATTTGAATGTCCCCTGTACCAAGATATAAGACAAATGCATATAAAAACTATTTTTGGAAGAGACCTTATGTAAACAAATTTAGAGAATTATTTGAATCTAAAAATATTTGCATTGTTAAAAAACTTAGCAATATTTGTTTACAAAAGTTTTGATAAAAGAGACAGTGCATTGTATCATCGATAACCTTGTCCTCTCACTGTGTCATATAAATTATATATTAGATAAGTTATAAATAATTATATAAGTTTTTGAATAAGAATCGACTTTGTAATATATATTTCTATATGTCGTGCTTATATCATGTCATTTATGTTATCATATACATTTTATATGCATCACATACTAGATATGTTATGATGAATAACAAATTGACTTTTTAATAGACCTATTTTATGTATACCATGCTATATCATGCCATTGATGCAGATTGTATTATTACTGTGTATTGATGGGCATATTGCCTTTGTATGAAAAAAGTTTATCTATCTATGAAAAATTAGCTAAAGTATTTTTTGGTATTCTAAAACTGAAATCACTTAAACTTTTGAGGGACTGCTTTAAAATTCAAAGATGAGAAAATCCAATTTACAAATTCAACCTGTCACTTTTTTTGACACATTGTAATATTTTAAATTAAGAGAACATTTTATGAATTTTTCTATCAAAATTCAAGGAATCTGGGGACACGTTGCTAGGGGAAATTTAACTACATGTAGTTCTTTACGTCTACATGTTTTATCAATGCAATGACTGACACTATTAAAGCTATTAACAACAAAATACATATATTGTCAATTCCATATGGCTAATTTGAAAAAAAAGCTTGGACTGACCAGGGCTACTAAGCTTTATTTGTGTCGGTATCGGTGTGGAATAACATATTTTAAACAGACTCAGATCTCTGACTACTAGTGGCTGCAACACCAACATAGAATAATAAACATACAAAACTACAATTGTATTTAGATTTTAACTTAATTCTACCATTGCTAAAATGAAGAGTATGTTCAGAAAATAAATTTCTTACAGTCTGCTGCAGTCTGGCCTGTCTCTTTTCTGGTGGCAACAGCTTTAATGTAATTTTCAGCAGACTAAATTTATCTGTATTTGTATTATCACAAGGTCATATCCAAAACGTTTTTGGCCTTTATTTAACTGATAGCAGAAGTTTGACTTTTGAACGACCCCCAAATCTACGAGATATTGTTCTTGTGTACAACACATGCCACAATTTGTATTCATGTGTTTAAGACATTCCAGCTTTACTGATGGAAGATGATGTTTTTTTGTATTATATCGTTAATTTTTAGGTACACAAGTAGAACCACCAACCTTGCATACGCTTACTTGACAATTTCCTCACTTGAAAAGTGCCAAAATTAAGTATATCTAACCTCTGCAAAGCAATCACCTAACAACAGTATCATTTATTTCCCAAAGTCAGGCTTCACAGTAAATCTAACCTCTGCAAAGCAATCACCTAACAACAGTATCATTTATTTCCCAAAGTCAGGCTTCACAGTAAATCTTACCTCTGCAAAGCAATCACCTAACAACAGTATCATTTATTTCCCAAAGTCAGGCTTCACAGTAAATCTTACCTCTGCAAAGCAATCATCGTTTCTTTCCAAAATTAAGGCTTCACAGTAAAACTTACCTCTGCAAAGCAATCACCTCTTTAAAGCAACGGTTTCATTTCTTTGTCAAAGTAAGGCTTTACAGTAAATCTAACCCCTGCAAAGTACTCACCTCTTAACCTCTTTACAACAACAGTTTAATTTCTTTTCCAAAGATGAAAACAAACTTTGTTGAACCTGGAACAAACGGTCTTTTTAAGTTCCAGGTTGAACGTAGACTATTCTATGATAATATCGGTAAAAGGGAATTCAATGGAAGGAAAATGGAAGCAGAACTCGGATACCTATTTGTGCATATAATTGTTTTCTTTTTAACACCAATAAACAATTTTTTTTCATGTCAAAAAAGAAAAAAATTGTTGTACTCAAGTGCGTTATGTCAAGTTAAGCCCTCAAAATAGACATTAATGGTATCGGACCCATCGCACTGCGTTACAATCGAATCCCCCGCCGTCTGCGTTGTATTTTATTTGTCAATTCTTTTATAAAATTGCAATAACAATTTCCAAAATTTCCAAAATACAGTTGTTTTGTGCAAGTAGCATACATGCGACGTGATGCTGATGTATTTAGGGGTGGTTTTGCACACATTTGTGTTTTAACCAAAATTATGCGTCTCCTCGCCAAACAGTACTGAAGTGTTTGTATAAAAGGCAATGAATTACACCGTGTTTGTTATAAGTTGAAAGAGTACATATTTTGGCTTCTGCCCCAGTAAAACGTAAAACATTAAAACATAAAGAAAATTTCAGACATAAACTTACCGACAACAGCAAACGGCTATTTTGTATCCACCGCTTCTGCGACGAATACCCAACAGCTGCTGCGCTTGGCGAAAGCTATGGCAAGCTTACTGCGTACAGATTTCTTATTAAAATTATTCACTATATCTTCTTTTTTTCTCAAGGTGTTTACTTCAATTATTGTTTGCAATATATGTTTCGGATCAACAACCACATCATATGTGACAAGGTTCCTAACTCTAGCACCAAAATTATCCGAAATATCCTGCTTGAATTTTCTTGAAGAAATGTTGGATTTTTATACAGTTTTATATAACTTCTTTATTTCTTAATGTATCTACTTCAAGCTTCAAATATATGTTTCTTATTATGACCTACATCATATGTAGCAAGGTTCATGATTTCAGCGCCTATATTATTAGATTTATCATCCTTGACCTTAGAATGTTCATAAAAAATGTTATTTGTTTCCATAACTTAGTTAAGGTATCTACTTCAAACTTCAAGTATATGTTCATAATTATCACCACTCAAATCATGTGTGAGAAGATTCAACACTCTAACTGGCTATTTTCAGAATTATGTCCCCCCCCCCTCTGAACTTAGATTTTCTAGAAATTATCATTTTACTAAATTTTCTTCATTTCTTTAAGGATTTTCTTCGAACTTCAAACTCCCACATGATAATAATATGACAAGGTTTATAAATGAAGCGGCCATATTTCTAGAATTATCTCCTCCTTCAACACCTACATCATATGTGATTAGATTTAGAAGTTATTGCCTGGGTTTCCATGATTACATTTAATATATTTTCATTTTGAACTTCGAATATGTTTGAATTTTTCTTCTTCTTTGTTACTATTCACGTAAATGGCATATTTTTAAAATTGTTATTTTTTCACTTTTATTCTTTTTTACTATAAATGGTATCTACTTTAGACTTTAGATCATTGTTCTTTGTCAGCAGTCACATCATGTATGACAATAAACATAAGTCTAGCATCTTTACAAGAGTCACTCCACTTTAGTTCAATATTTTTGCTTCTAAAAATGTTATACTCAGGTTACAAACAGGGATGTTTGAATATTTGCCCTGTCTGTCTGTCTGTCTGTCTGTCAGTCCGTCTGTCTGTTCATCCCTTTAAACTGTATCCTGAGATCACTTTTAAAGAACTTGGAACTTTCCAAACAAATTAACTTAAAGGTCAAATTTAACGATTTTGTTTAGTTCATAATATCAAAGTATGTTACGTAAAAAGAAGATTAAACTCGTTTGCAACATTATAACCCTCCGCTTTATACCATAAATCACCAGGTAAAAGTTCGCATAACGCACCGTTTTTATCAAGCTTGTATGAATTACTTCCCTTTGTTGTGACGTCATTGTTGAAATTTGGACACGCCGCCATATTGGAAATCATAGCGAAACTGTAAACAATCACGGATCATTTAACTTTAAACACTGCTACTATTTAGTAAACTCATGGATTTCTCTGACGAATCGGAACTTTATGAGGACGATGTCCATGAAATACGACCGTATATGTTTGAACCAAGAATTGAAATCCAGAATCAGGAAGCAGAGCAGAGCGAGTCTGACTCTGACTCTTCTGACAACAGTTCTGATGATTCTTACATCGGAAACGTAGATGATTGGTCAGTGTTTTTGTGTGGAAATTGTTTTTTTTTAATTGTTGACAGTAATCTTACATTTTACCACACTATTTTACTGCAATTATTCAATTAGAATCTAACAATAACTAGAAGTCCACGAATTTGCAAGAATGGTCGAACATAATGATAATCACACATACCTATAGCTACACGGGCAGTTACATGTATGCACATGTATGCATATATAATAATTTAAATAAACTTAAATGTAAATTATCAATTTAGTGCATGTTGACAAAAATAAAAAGACTTGTAGGATAATCCGATTTTTTCAGACAAAAATGAATCCTTTTATAGGACGCCTGAATAATTCACTTGCACCCATTTTATTCAGTTATTACTTTTTTTCAGGAGAAAAGTTGAAACATTAGTTACACATATTAATCCTGATAGAATTGAAACTTTTGATTATCTTTTGTATAAACTGAATGTCCTCACTAGACAGGGAATGTTAACACATTACTATGATACAGACAATCTTAGAACTCAAAAAATTGATATTTATTCATGTCTTCCACAATATGACATAATTAAATTGCTATGGCTGAGAGGATTCGAATCATTTATTTGTTTTGTATAACATACTTGTACGTCATCCAATAAACATATTTACAAATATGACTACATGTATAATATAAACTGACAAATATACAGAATTATAAATTCGTGCTGCACTCTCTGGCAGATATACATATGTATGATAATCTAGCCGTTAAAGGGAGAACATGAATATATCAAGGATGGCATAACCAGTGTGTGCGCTATGCACATTGTTATAGGGGTTATCTCCCATTTACCGACACGCATTTATTACATTGCTATAATTAACATGCTGACTTGTCCCTCCTTCAATACGTAAAAAACATTCATCTTTCAAGGGAAAAATTCAAATGGTATTCTAACAAAGTGCAGACCATGATCAGACGACACGGGTTACATAGATTTAGCTCTAAAATATTAAACTATCAAATAATTAAGTAATTTCTTGAAACAGTTCAAAGTAACATGCCAATTATTGAATTATTTATGTTTGAGATATTTGATTAAGTAAATTATACATATAATTTACATGCTTCGATATTCTTTATCAAAAAAAAGATGAAAACGTACAATTAGGGGATGGGTACTTGTGTTTGTGCGTGCGCTTGTATTACTTTTTCCCTGATTTTCTAAATAACTTAAGATTAAATTGTCTAAATTTGCAAGACATGTCCAATATATATATAATAATATAATAATATATGATAATCATGTTAAAATTATTATTGCTTAATCATTACAAATGCATTTTATATTAGTTTTTTTAATGAGAGTTTATAAACGTAATGTTTATCTATATACATATATAAAACACTTTTATAAATTATATTTTAATGCTTTTGTAGGTTTCCAGTGAGGTTTAGGTTTAGATGCAAATTCTTGTTCACGTTAATATTTGAGAAGATTTTATTGAACGAAGTATTTCATTTTATATGAAGATTCCTTTGGAAAGTTGATAGTTTACATCCGAAGATTTTCCTTGACGGAAGTTGTCAATTTAGTTTTTAAATTGGAACGTAGTTCATATCCTAAAGAGATGACTTTATAAAGTTGGAAAGCGTATACAATTTAAAAAAAACTGGATAAAAGGAACAGTGAAGACCAAGACTAATATTAACAAGAAAACATGGACAATAGCCTTTAGATAGTTTAATTAACGGATTACATAAACATTGTTTTTTTATAATTATCATTATTACTTCTTGGGTTAAATACATTTAAATAATTATTCTATTCATGTCTTACATGTAATCTTACAGTATTTAGTATTAGCCTACTTAGTTTGTTGTAAATAAAGTCTTGTAAACCACACAACATTATTAGTGATTTTATGCAACCCTCCAAAAAAGTCTAATTTGCTCATCAAGCGAACATCGTGACACTATCGTTATCCCTTTCATTGTCCATACAACAAGTAAACCCCGGAAAAAATGAACCAATTAATAGACATGCTTTCGAGTGCGGGTAACTAAAACTGCACTCCAGTTAACGCACTATGACTGTATTTTTATACGATTGAACTCTGACACTTTTTCAACAGAAAGGTCCCCAAACTATTATACAAATATTAATTTGTGTTCTCTGTATGGTAATAGAACACAGTGACATTAAAAACTGAGATTGTTTTTCATATTTAAGAAGCAGGTTCTGTTAATCTTTACGGGAATTTCTTTTTTGTGTTTGTTGTTAAACCTCGAACTCAAGGTCTTTTTTAAGTCCCAGGTTGAACGTTAACTATTCTACCAAAGGGATTACAATGCAAATAATGTAGAAGCGCAAATCGAACATCTCTTTGCATAAATTATCATATTATTTTAACTAAACTAAAGAAACACGTTCCTCTGGTGTCAAAGTAAGAAAAGTGCTGTACTCTATGGAAAAAATAAGTTATGTCAAGTAAACCCTCGTTATAGACAATAATTGTATCTGAACAAACGTTGTAACACCGCACTTTGGGGTCCAAGTATGACCCCAAAGTGCGTTAAACAGCTACATATGCATTTTGTAACATCAGACAAACGACCGCACCTTGGAGTCATAAAGCAATGTATTTTATTTATGTTTTAAATAATGTATTGTAGTCAAAGCCAATGGTAAACAATAATCAAGGTATAAAATAGACGTAAAACATGTGTCCTGAATTAAAGTAGAACCAATAGGGATTTTAAATGATCTTGATCAGTCAGTAAAGAAGTTTCATCAAATAAAGAATTTATATCAATCAATAAGCAAAAAACATTTTTTTCTCAAATTTTCCATTTTTTTTAAAAGAATGAACACCTTTCATTATTTCCATTGTTTTTAGCTAATTGCATCATTTTCCCGTTTTTCTTTATTTACACATTTTAAAGCAATATGATAGTCTTAGCATAGACAAACGTATTAATACTGGGGAATCTTAATAAGTATTTCAGTAAGAAAATGTGCCTGAAAATATGTTGAAAGGGCCATGTCTTAAGCTTATCTAAATGTGACATAAAAGAAACTAGGTGTAGATGCGGCCTTAAGTAGTGCAGTTCTTAAGGCAGTACTAAAAAATATCATAAATATTTAAGTAGTCCGACATTAACAGCGGAACTTCATTATAATGTAAAGTTCTCACTAGGGGGGTGTAGAGGGGATGATGGGGTATCGATCCCTCGATCCCCCATCGGAGATTATAAAATTAACTTTTATGCTTTTATGCCTTTAATTGTATTTCAATTTTGGTGTTCTTGTATAGAATCAAAAAAATACTAATTGGCCAATTACCTGAACCATCTTTTTCATCCGTTGCTTTTTGGCAATGAGTACAGTTATAGTGAATAAGTATTTTATATGGAAGTCAAATACTACATTGTTTACATTTTTCTACTTTTATGACAAATTATTTCTCATTCATCGCTGCTTTATTCAAGTAACAAGCATCTTACATGTCTTTGATACCATTATTTAAACATATAAAATTCATGTTTGCCTTTTCTTAAGAAGTATGTAAAAACCTCTGGCGAACGGTTGTTACGGAGCTTACAAAAAAACTAGTTTGTTGATAAGCTTAATAAGGTGTTTGTAAAAATCACTATGTATTGTCCCATAGAGAAACTTGATATTTCACCAGAGTATTGCAAAAGTGCATATTTATAGTTCCTCGGAAAAATAAAATTAACTGCATTTTATTTCATCCTCATCATGTGATTAAATTGGGGCTCAATATGGCACAAAAAGTTATCAAGTAAATGACTGACAGAACGGGATATTTTTCGCAGCATCTTTTAATTTTAAGAAATACGTTCACAATTTATGTAATAGAGTACTTTGTAATATGGACACAATTTTTAGATATTTCTAGTGGTAAAATTAATGAAACTTTTATCACTTAAGCATCAAACAAAGAATCGACCTCCACCTCAAACATTCCAATATCGCAGATCAAAAATAAGTCAGTGCAGAAGTCAGTTGACACCTTCAGACCTCTGGAACCCAAAGTGCCTTGATATGTAGCACATTTGGGCACTCTGGGGTTAATTTCTCGATTTGACCCCAAAGTGCGTTGGACCCCAAAGTGCGATGCGAAGTGAAACGCACTTTGGGGTTGGACCCCAAAGTGCGTTGGACCCCTAAGTGCGGTGTTACAATGCGTTATAATGTTTATTTTTACTATGACAATTTTGTTCTTAGTCGTACTACTTTTTTATTTTCTCGTAAGTATGATACATTATCATGCAGCAAAATTATATTAATGTAAGACATATAATAGTTTATTTCATGTGCGATTTTCCAGCAATTAAGTTACAGAAGGAAAGAACAGAAGCTTGCGTCATAACAAGAGCTCATTTATTATCATTCAGTCTATTACACCGACTTATACAGGCAGTGGATCAGCAATTAACAACATGTGAAACACGTATTGGCCTACTTCGAGCTGCTCCGTTAAAGACAATACACTTGCGACGTCGTTAACGTCAAATATTAGAGTTATACCGTGCGTCGGGTCGCTTTACATACACATGGCATTAAAGGCATAACATTTTCAGTTGTTAATGTTTCTTGTTGGTATTTTTCGTTTCATATAGGGGTTATGATTTATGTTCCGTGTATTTGTATGTAAATGCATCTTACATGATATCCTCACATAGGTTCATATCGTGGTTAAATTATTAGGCATATGAAAAACCATTATTATGCGATTGCATGTCCTGAAGATTTTAAAATCTATTTCCATTTTTACATATACATTCATATGGAGGATTAAGCATATGCCTTATTTACAAGTGACATTCACAGGGACGCTGATCATTTCAACTACACTATAGTCTATTCAAATTTTCGAATTAATATTTTTCAGTAGATCTATACAACAAATATTTTAATTATACAATGTATATTTTCAAATAGAGAACATACATATAGAAAATTATCGCACACAAATATTTTTTATGATGAACAAATATTCAGCAGGATTGGATAAATATTATGGTATAGCATATAAAATTAGAGCTGTACAATATAAATATTGAATATAGAACAAAAATTTAACTTATTGAATATTGCAACGTTTAACATGCCATAGGAAGATATCTCTCTCTTTACGTGCATAGGTATGCTTGTACTGTCATAATTTTGTTAGTTGTGTGGCCTAAGCAATAACCTTTATAAAGCGAAATTATCCAAATGATCAGAAAAAGAAAGGACTCAATAACGCACTGATGAACAAAGGAAAATCGTAAGCTTGTGGAAAGTGGCTGTCGATAAGAAACACTTTGACAAATGCAAAACCTCCATTTGCAACATGTTCAGTCATTGCTCTTCGTATTTTTGAGACGGTCTCAGCTTTGCAAATTTCAGGATTTTCATGATTGTCATTTCTTACATCGATATCAATTTTTGTTCGTATGAAAAAGAATTTTTTCTTGAGCCTTTTCACTTCATAAGCTAACCACAAATCATTTTCTGTGAATCTAGTGGCTGTAATGATAAGAAAAAGGTCAAACCTTTCAAACCCAACGTTTTTTAAATATGTACTTTTAGGAAATCTCGGTGTACCTACTCCTGGCAGATCCCACAAAACAATGTTTTCATTATAAGAATGTATATATTTCATTGGCATCGTAGTCGTTTCATCAACACCAACTGCAGCCGCTCCTTCACAATTTGCTTTTAAACCTCTTAAACTGTTTATGAGTGATGATTTGCCTACCCCAGCGTTACCCGTTATTGCTATGTTGAATTCTGATGTTTTCAAAGACTGGAGGTTTTCTGAAGCTGGTTGTGATGTCTTACTTGAAGGTGTTCCCATTATGTTGATGTATTGTTCCAAATCAACCTATAAAATATCAATTTACATCTGAATTAAGATATAAAGAATATTAATATAGAGAACACCATATATAATTTAACTGTTTTATTGAATTGAGTAGATCTATTTGAGGAACGGCACACCTTGTGATAAAGATTCAAAGATTTTCCTAGACGCGTACGTCGTGGGCCGTGCGGCATTGGGTTGATAATAGTTTACGGTGTTTAAAAGAAAATATCCATTGTGTTTGTACGTGGCATTTTTATAAAAAAAGGCAGATAATCATATGTACACGTGTTAATATTTGGTACTCATCGTTACAACGTATAGATGAGTACCTTTGTACTAGCGTTTTTAATACAAAACCGGTTTTTGTATATTCATTGTTCGCTCGAATGATTTCGAGCTTATTTAATCGGGGTTTTCATATTCGAAAATCAGTTTCTAGCGAGCAACTCTTAGGGACACACACAAATTCAAATTCAATGCCAAAATTATTTTGTGATAAGTACAATTTTAAAAGTGTACAAGTTTTGCCTTAATAAAATGTATTGTTTAAATTTTAACGCAAACATAGTGTAGACATTTTACATCGTTTTGTATAAATGTTAAATGTTTTGCAAGGATGAGGCCCAACATTCGGTGGTATTTGACAGTCACTTTCCTGTGATGGCAAATGGGCACAGGTTTCCAAAAATATTTTCCCTTAAATAACACTGAAATCAATTCAAAATCAAAGCACAGAAGGCGCTGAATTTGTTTGGGTCTCAGAATGTAAGAAAGGTACAGGTTGTGAGATTATATGTATAGTGCCACCAATGCTTTCCAGCGTTTTAATTGTAGTAAATTGGCTATAAGACTAATTGCAACACTGATATTCAATCCAATGTTTATTTGACTTAAACAATTTGAAAAAAAGTTGCCTTTACTGGGATTTGAACTCCAGACCTCTCGCTTCCTAAGCGAGCGCGAAAACCCTTCAGCCACGGTTGATTTATATGTGAACGGCCTAAAGAAAACCATATTATTCTAAATCAGGGCTTGTAACGACTTTAACTGTCGTTTAACACAGATGTAAATAATCCTGGAGCTTACTATAAGCATGTATATTTATAAAGAATCAAAGAGCTGCAAGTTCTGTGGTATTTTCTGATCTTTGCAATCTAAATCGTACTGTATATCTGTATGTAATTCCTGTATAAGTTTATTTTTATGTATAATAATTCATTTTGCAAGGCACCAGAGTTTGATACATACGGAATTCTGCATAACTAGAGTTACATCAAAATATCATTTATGTTCATTTTTTACGACAGCTACACTTTATCCTTGCATATCATGGCTACTTCCTTAACAAAGACACTTAAAAAAGAATTAAAAAAAAAGTTTCCTCGACTGGGATTTGAACTCCAGACCTCTCACTCGCTAAGCGAGCGCGTTACCCCTGCACCACGGAGAAGTTAAACAAATAATGCCTGAATAACATCAGGTCATTCTTAATTTAGAACTACCATTGCATTTCGGGTTTGTAATCCTTATTAATTTCGAGGTATTTTGTTCAGGATAAACCTGTTGTTTAAAATTGAAGTGAATAATTTAGCGAAAACCTTCTCGCCATGTAGAATCTATATATTCCACTACTCGCTTTGTGTAGTATTCGGTAATCGACATCGCTAAAAATAGTATTTTCATTGATAAAATCATATTCATCCGCGTAATTTGTGATTGTACATTTATTGACAATTCTATAAGCCAACGCTGTTTTTAAACTTTGAATGCGTTGTAATTTGTTGGATACTTGTAACAAAATAAAAATATTTCTTTCTTTTAAATCGCTAGTTTTAAGCTGTTTTGAGAACTACTTGTTGTTAGGTTTGTCGTAAACTTCTGTGTCAGAGATTGAATGTCCGCTTTGTATTTACTTATTTCCGATCAGAAAATACAATAAAACAATATTAGAAATCTTCGACCATTCGGGAATTATTTTGCTTGAAAATTAATGTGCCTGTCTGACCATCTTTACGCAGTGATCTCCCCTGAATTTTTCGGTGTTAGTGTACATATAAAGGGAAGTAACCGCTTCAAAAAAAGTGGACTACTTTCGGCATTTGCAATTAACAGCATTAGACTCTGAAATTTCGCTACCATTATTTGTTTGGTCTGACGACCCAAACAAATAAAAATTAAAAGGGTTTTTTGTTTTTGGATTTTCCTGGACGAGTCGACCACGATTTGCTAAACATTTATTTGACAGAGATAAGATTTATTATTCAATTACAATATTTATTGCTTTATGCTATATTTGCACCTTTATTATGTCATCTTGTATACTGTCCCTAAATACAAGCGTTCTCGCATATTGCATTCGAGTGTTTTAGTTGTTATTTGTAGAAGTTTTGTAGGAAATAAGATGGTACCATATTTTGCTTACTAAAAAGAAATTATTTTGCCACATTTTGCATCATTTTTTACCGGACAAATAAAACAAATGCCTCTTGTGAAAAAAAGTAAATTATTTAAATATTCGAATAAATCATATAAAAAGGTTCACTTAAATTTTGATTATCTTATCTTTTCTTAACATACTGATTGAATTGTCAAACGTTGTTTTCCCCTCCTTTCTCGTATATAGGTGCAACAAAACCAGCCCATTGAAAGTATTGATAACAGTCATTTGACTTAACAAAAACATGTTTGAAATATGAATCGGTAATGGTGATTCTTGGCCATTTCTATCTATAATGATGTCTTAATAAAATATATCTGAGATATTATATTGAGTACTTGTAACATTTTATTCAGAAGTGAAATACAAATTACTACTCCAACTCGAAAGTTATTGTTTTGCGTCACCGATGTAACATACTATATTATTTGATATTAATCTTGTAAACAATTTAAAAGATTAAACAATAACCATTTTCTTTTCTACTGGATTTACCAATTTATAACAAAAATGACACGAGAGGACTAAGACTAGATAAAATAGTTGTGTTGTTTTCTTTTGCAGGCGGAGAATGTGGGGTTCATCCATTATTTTTTTAACAATTCTATAAGCATTTTCTCCTTTCAAACTGTGAGATATGTCCTTATTATCTCTATACATAAAATCCTTTAGTTAACAACATAAAACACAAACGCATTTATTATTTATGTCCCTTTTTATTAAATACAGTTTTGAGTAATATTAAAAATAACAACTGCAATAAATCGTTATGAAGCGCTAAACCACTGAAAAGCAAAACACTGTGGTACCATTGCTATTAATTTGAACCTTCTATATATAAGATCTTTTAAGTTCGGTGTCATTAATTCACTTTATTGCGTTAATTAAAATAAAAATGTAAGTCCGATTCATGACAATATACTTGTCAGCCGCCTGGCATATTGTTTGTTTTGCATTTCATTAATTTAACTAACGTTTACTTACAAAATCTAGAAAACATTATACTTTTTTATGAAAGGTACAAAGTCGCAAAATAATTAAATTTTTTAAAAAAGATAATGAACAAAAACACTGCATAACATATTACAAACAACAAACAGTAGAAAGTTCAATTTTATTGTAATAGACCAACCTTACCCCCTCTGGGTAATCTTAACCACCCCCACATCACATATCCGCCTTGGGTATTTTTGTGCCGGGGGAATTGAGATTTGCCCTTGTCCCTCCGTGCGTGCGTGCGTGCCTGCGAACGTTCTCATGTTGTGTCACATAAAGGTCTACAAGTGCTTGAGCAAGAGTCAACAAAATTACAGAAATGTTGATTAGCATGTGAAGTTATGCACTCGGGGTTTCGCTTGTGGATTAAGTCAGTTTTCTCAGAGTTATTGCCCTTGACAATCTAAAACTTGACAATTTTCAATTTATGTCGTGCGTAGCTTAAAGTCATGAAACTTCACAGGAATGTTGGCCAGCATGTGAAATTGCGCACCTAGGGGTTCGCTTGTGGATTTATTCAGAATATGTAGAGTCATTGCCCTTGACTTAGTATGTAATTTCGAACTTGTGTCGTGCGTAGCTTAAAAAGTTTTTGACCTAGAGTCATGAGACTTTCCAGAAATGTTGCTCAACATGTGTAAATGTGCAACTAGGGCTCCGCTTGTATATTTATTCAGAATTTGTGGAGAAATTACTATTTTCTTAGTAAAAACCATTCCAAAACTTTATGTAATGTGTACCGTTAAAAGTGTTTGAACTAGAAGCCACAAACTTTACATGAATGTTGATCAACATGTCAAGCTGTGTATTTTGCGTTTTGCGTGTGATTAATTCAGTCTTGTTGGAGTTCTTGCCCTCGACCTTTTATAAATTTGCAATTTTCAAAAAGTATTTGACCTGGATTCCTGAAAGTTTACAGGAATGTTGTTCTGCATGTGTAGTTAGGCACCTAGACTTTGCTTGTGGTTTTATTTAGTGTTTGCCCTTGACTTAGTAATGATTTACAATTAGCGATATTTGCCCTAGATCGGCCAATCATAGCAGGATTATCCTACATTATGATTATCCTGCTTCACTAGATGTACAGTAAACTGTTGTTTTCAGTCCTGATACCGATGTATTTGTGCATCTTATACCCCATTTATTACAGTATGAAAATATGCACAGAGACCTTACTAGATACAATTATTGTACGTACAGATTACAGCGCATTGACATCAGAATAGTACATATTTTCTGTGTATTGATAAAAACAAGGTTTTATCAGGTTTTATCTAGAGCATCTGATTAATACGCAGATTCAGTCCTTCCCATTTATATTCTAAAGCTGCGGCATTTCAAGTTGTTGACCTTCTAAATGAAAATCATAATTGCATCTCCCTTCATGCTGATCCTTTGCAAAAGCGGGTCAAGTCAAAAGGTTGTCCCAACTAATTATACCTTTTAACTTCATTAATTTTGCTGTTTTTATCACTTATTTATTTGGTGTTTATCAGTGAAACAAAAAGTTCCTCCACTTTATCCCCAAAACTCTGAATATTTCAAAAACATAAAGACAGACCTCTTCAATCCATAGCTAATTATTGTGTTTCATTTGGCTATAAAGAGTGATGTTCCCTTGCATAAGTATGACTACATCTCAGATGTTCCAGATATGACCGTTTGCAACATTGGTTTGATTACCGGCCGATTGTGATTTTCGAGAAAGATATGTTCGTCCAACTAATCAAATCATCTGTTACGAAGATGTTTTTGACAATCTTTAGATCAGTCATTATTTTTATTGTAGGTTACCTATCTAAAATGCGTTGTCTTCCTATTGGTGGCTGCCAGATCTTACGTCGTAGAATAATTTAGAACAATTTCAAGTACATGTACTGCGCAAGTAATTGCTAGATGTTCTACTAGGGTCGGGATTAAGATCAGGATCAAATTTAAAAACTTTAAATATTGTCCACTGTTTATCCTCAAAGATTAAACGAATTTTGGATTGAAATATCATATTTATGAAATTTTAGAATCAATGTATTGTTATTTAACAAGATACGGCCATTTTACAGTTGGATCCATATATTAATATTGATCCAAACCTTGATCCTTATTTTGATACGATAATGTTTTATTTGTTTTGTTATTTGTCGATTTTATGCCAAATATACGTTGCTTCTTTGCAAATAAGATTTTCATTTGCATTTTGTTTATGTACCATTTAAATTTAGCAAAATACCATGAAAAACAGTTGTATAAAACAATGAAAATAAAAAACAGGATTATATGATCCTGATCCTGATCTTTGAGTTGTGAGCACGTGACCAGAAGGTTCGGGTGCTGATTAAATTTGTTAAATTACAACTTGGCATTTAAATTTTATCTGACAAATGTTTGTTTTTTATTTTTCATTTATGCTGCCAGTCTGGTAGCCATTATGGATTTCTTTAATCGCCAGCACTAAAACATATTTACTTGACTATTTAACATATCTCTGCTTCTTGCAATGACCATCCAACCTATACTAATTTGTATAGATTTAATGCAATTTGAGTCATATAAGACGGAAATGTAGGTCATTTTCGTAGGTCATTTTCGTCATATTAGTATCATATTTAATCAGTAATAAACAACAACTAGTCTTTTTATCTACAAGACACATATTTATGTAAATATTTAATGATATTATTGCCTTTTCTGTTTACAAAACAACACAGTTTATATCAAAATCTAAATTTTAAAAAAATGGCGGCCATTTGAATTTAGTGGCCATTTTGACAAATAGATACATTAATATTTTGTGGAAACAATTAAAAAAATTCGTCTAAAATTCACTTAAATTCGACCAATCTTTAAAAATTATTTGGTTGAAAAATAAAAGGCAATTTCAATTGTTTTTTATTGGAAAATTGTGCTAGGATAATTCATATTGACCCGTGACTCCGTCGGGCAGCAAGTTGTAATTGATTTCTCATAAGTAAATCTTCAAAAAAACATCTGTCCCATAAAATATCCAAGGGAGTAACAGTTCCAATTTCTAACATGAAACCAATATTGCGAAGCAGTTAACGACACAAATAAAATGATATATAATATAATATAATATGATATGATATGATATAATATAATATAATATAATATAATATAGTATAATATAATATATGTAATAGTTAGACATGTAATACATGTAGTTTGATACCACTCCCTCCTAAATTTTATTTACGACAGACTTTGTGCCGACAGCTGTTGCATCAATCGTTGGTTGACAGCTAATGCGTCAGACACAAATGCATTTAATATTGACCTCAAAACAGCAACAGTACTGCCGTAAGATATTGTTGCACCAATAACGCTCCCAATTATAGGAATAGCAATTGAAGATATCGACTCAGCAACCTCTGATAAGGCCAGTGTGGAAACAAAGGCAGCGAGCGTCTTTGCAGACGCTCCCAACAAATGACTGCGAAGATTCAAGTCTGCTTTTAGATACTCAACAGTTGTATCCAGTGACCGTGCATTTTGCAGAAAGGATTCGTCATCAAGACCAAGCTGTTTTCTGTAAAAACAAATTTCTCCAAAAACGGTTGCTGTATCAAGAACAAGACCCACTCCTGGCAAAGGTATTGCTCCACCTATTGCTGAACCTATTGCTACTATCATAATTCGTTTTTGAAGAACAGTTTTCTTTCGATAAATAAGACTTTTAGTAAGATTTGTCATTGTTAATGTCATTGCCTCTTGTTTCCATATTGGCACTTCATTAATCATTGTTTCGTTGAGGTCTGGAAAGTCATAATCCAGCGGAAAGTGGTTGTCGATAAGGAAAACCCTGACGCCTTCAAAACCTGCATTTGCAACATGCTTTGCCATTGCTTGTCGTACCTTACTGACTGTGTCATCTTTACAAATTCCAGGGTTATCACGTCCATCATTTGTGACATCGATACTCATTTTTGTACGGATGAAAAAGAATTTTTTTCCAAGCTTTTGAACCTCATTTGCTAACCAAACATCATTTTCAGTGAAACGGCTGGCTGTTATGATGAGAAAATAATCATACTTATCAAAACCGACTTTTTGCAAATAACCATTTTTCGGAAATTTCAGTGTACCGACTCCAGGAAGATCCCAAAGAGCAATATTGTTATTTTTCGGATGCATGTACTTCGTTGGTTCTTCAGTTGTTTCATCTACACCAACTGCAGCCGCACCTTCAGAATTTGCTTTGAGTCCTCTGAAACTGTTAATAAATGATGACTTGCCAACCCCAGTATATCCTGTAACAGCAATGTTCACTGGAACATTTTTCCACTTGTCTATGTCTTCATCAACTTTTTTTTTCAATTCTGACATTCCACCATTGTCAAAAGCTATTTTGTAGTTTTTAAACTCATCTGGATCTAATTCTTCGAGATCTTTGATGGCTGGTGGCAAAGGCTTACTTTTAGATGCACCCATTTTGTTGGTAGTTTCAGTACAGCCTGAAATATTCATTAAGAAAACATAATATTATGTTAACAGTTTGTTGTATATTATTTATGAAAATTAAATGATGCAAATATACATGTATATGTCACTTGTAATAAGGTATTTCAATAATGTTATTTTAATCGTTTAACAAAGAAAACCAACCAACTTTTTCTTCAATACAATACAATACATAATACATACATACATACATACATACATACATACAATAATTAATAATAATAACAACTGCTTACCATAACCATATTGATGAACGATAAGGGCTTTTTGTACCATTTTCGGATCTGCTTCCTGGGTTTTACCAGTACTGATGACAAATATGAGGGTTATTTTTACCGCTCGGTCCTCTGAAATACTAAATTACGACCATGGAACCCCTTGAGGTTTATTGATGTTCATTCACTCAGGATCCCAAAATTAAAATGTAATCCTTTTAAATATCATTATTTAAACTGTTTGCACTGCTTTTACATAGTGCATTGTCTTCAATTATAAGTTACACCAGTCTTTCACAAAGGTCTTACTACTGGCAAATAATCTTTCTTTTGCATTCAGGTTTCTTACTGCAGATTTTCCCAATAAAATAGCCAAATAAACTGGAAAAGATAACAAGGTCAAACTGGGCAATAATATATAATTAGAAAAGTTATAACGGACTAACGCCAAGCTTTGTATTTAAGGTTTGCAAGTTACTTTACACATAATTTTGTATCATGTTACCATTGTTTTCGGGGAATTGTAGATATTTAGAAAAGGATGATCCCTCTTAAGAGCAACTACAGATAATAAGTGAACATTGCAGATTAGTTTCATTTAGTCCGTAAATGAGAGATTTTGTTTAGTACAGCATCTCTTCTACGCACTATTGGATCTAATATATTAGATATAAGTTATTGGAAACAATGATCAACTGTTTCTTTTACAGTTTCTTCGAAAATGAAAATGACAAGGGGGCAATGTAGGCATTAACTTGGTCACTTGTCTCCCATGCTCTAAATGACAATGATAGATACTGCACAGCAAAAGCGGACACAATGTTAGGAATGTTAGTCGGGCAATAGGTAAAAATTTAGGTTAACTAAAAAACTGGCTAACTGAAAGTTTTTGTCCAAATGCATATTGTGCCTTAATAAGAATACAATATATCCTAAAATAATAAACACGGTAGGGAATCACGTGACTTTTACGGTTACGCGTACAGACAATATGGCGGCCTAAAAACCTCGCTTCACATGTGTTTTGCAGGTAATTCTTTATTATATCCCTTTTACTTACATACGAGACATGTTGCAGCCTACGCAGAATAAAGAATTGTTGCCGCCTATACCTTATTTTCCACCCCTGTGCTCATAGCTTTTACAAACACTCAAAACTTCAACAGAAATTTTCAATGTTGACAATTATTTTTCGGGTAACATTCACGCAAATTTTGTATTTTTTATGAATTTGATTAAACTACGTCGAGTTAGCAAAGAGAAAATGTTCATAGAATTTCTTTATTTGAAAATGTAAATATTAGGCATGTTAAATGTTGACTTATCATTTTCTATTCCATTACACGAGAGAAAAATGATTTGGGTAACTTCCACGCATACTTTTATTGTTGATAACTCCCACGCAATATTTTATGTACAAGCAATATCTATGCAAGTAATAGCCTAGATATTGATTGAAAATAATCATGATTGATGCATTTAGCCTTAAACGTTCATAAATTTTTGAATAATATTTAAAATATCGCCAATAGGTCCTTGATAGAATGAACCAAGCAAGCACATCAACGTTGAACAACGTTAAATTTTGATCAGATTTCAACGTTGAAATAACGTTGGATTTATGCTCGAACTTGAAAGTTTAAAAAACGTTGAAATTCAACGTTGGCACAACATTTCAACGTACTTTAATTCCAATATAAAGCAAAGTACTGTAACAGAGTTTAACAAAAAAAATCAAGACACTATTAAATACTTCAGCTATTTTATTTCAAAAATACAGTTGAAGTTTAGCTTAAATTCAAACGATTCAAGAAGCCCATTTAGTTGAACAATTTAGCTACAATCTGTTCCAGTCTACCACTAGTACTTCTTCTAGATCTCTCTATGTATGTCTTAAGTGTTTCATGATGGTGTTTGAATACTTCTTTTGCTTCTGCAAATAAAATAAGAAGTTACTAGTTAAAACTGACTTGATCAATCTCAAATAATATATATAATTAATCAACTTAGTGATTTGTTTGATCTTAAATGTATTGTATGCAGCATTTTGTAAACAACAAATATGTAAATTTTACATTAATAACGTTTCAAAAGTATTCTGAAAAATAATATATTATTAACACAGGATAAATATCCAGTAGATGAAATATTTATACATGTACTTTGTAAAGAAATGTAAAATATAAATATATTAAATATAATTTCAATTTAACAAATCTGACAGTTCTTTTCGTGTTAAATTTATGGTATACAAGCTACAGCTGCAATACTCTCAATTTCAGCCAGGACCAGGATCTAGAATATAAAAATAGATTTATTATTCCCTATAGATTTACGGCAATTAAACTTAAAATTTAACACTCACTTTCGCTATTTAACCTCAAACAGGTTAATCAATAATTGTTTTGATAATTAATGCAATGGATATAATGTATTTTTCAAACCAATTCACACTTAATTTTACTATCACTAAGATGTAAATACAGCTAGATTGACCAATCGTCTTGGGCGTAAATTATATAGGCCGAACAACACTTGTTACAATAATATGATAAATAAATTTCAAAAAGGCATGACGTGTAAAATCATAAATTGCCAAGGACATCAATTCTTTCGCGTAAGGCCTACCAAACCCAAATCATTCAATTAGGTCGCGTTTTAATACAAAAGTCTAAAATATTAGATATTGTTTTGTATTTCTGTTTTTATTTGTATAATTACAGTTGTCATTTTCCATATTTTACAGATATGGAAGGTTCCATCTCGGACATTGTTTGTGATAAATGTGGGAAACATTTCATTCACGGATAGGTCTCAATTATTGACCACACGGCACAGGATCTCATAAATGTTGTTGTAAAACATTTTATAGTCCAGCAAATCGGAAACGTTACGGGTTTTACTGTCAATATTAAGATGACATTCAAACATAAGTCCTCTAGATTTTATTACCTAGTTTGTAAAATAAAAGACCCATTCT
This sequence comes from Ruditapes philippinarum, assembly GCF_026571515.1. Taxonomy (NCBI): domain Eukaryota; kingdom Metazoa; phylum Mollusca; class Bivalvia; order Venerida; family Veneridae; genus Ruditapes; species Ruditapes philippinarum. The sequence goes on from NW_026859934.1 coordinate 90,084, forward strand.
AATAATCTTTAGGTTATTTTCTTTTTTGCTTTAGATTAAAAAAACACAACATATTAATGTTAAACACAGACACTAATTTGAAAAAAAGTTGGTTACATAAAAGAACAAGTGATAAAATGATTTGAATGTCTTTAAAATCTTAATATTACGAATAACAGTAAAATGCCATACCTGTGACATTTCGATTTGCCACAACAAATGCAAGGTCCTGTGCCGAGTAGCCAGTTTGTGTGGTCATTAAGACAAATGTTTTCCAACATTATCCACAAACAATATCCGAGCTGGAACTGTCCATATCTGCAAACTATGAAAAATGACAACTGTAATTGTGCTTAAACTGAAATCGACCTTCTTATATTTGAGACTTTTATTTTAATTTCTGTGATTAATTCATCTGTATCGAAACTTCATTTAATATATTCACGTGAGTATGTATTCTGCTATCCATAGGGGTTCTATCCATGACCTTTTGGCGGTATTTTAAATGTTATTCAAAATTCTATAAACGTTTAAGGCTAAATGCATCAATCATGATTTTTTTCAATCAATATCTAGGCTATTACCTGCATAGATATTGCTTGTACATAAAATATTGCGTGGGGGTTATCAACAATAAAAGTACGCGTGGGAGTTATCCAAATCATTTCCAAATCATTTTTCACTCGTGTAATGGAATAGAAAATGACCAGTCAACATTTAACATGCCTAATATTTACATTTTTGAATAAAGAAATTCTATGAACATTTTCTCTTTGCTAACTCGACGTAGTTTAATCAAATTCATGAAAAATACAAAATTTGCGTGAATGTTACCCGAAAAATAATTGTCAACATTGAAAATTTCTGTTGAATTTTTGAGTGTTTGTAAAAGCTATGAGAACAGGGGTGGAAAATAAGGTATAGGCGGCAACAATTTTTTATTTCGCGTAGGCTGCAACAGGTCTCGTATGTAAGTAAAAGGGATATAATAAAGAATTACCTGAAAAACACATGTGAAGCGAGGTTTTTAGGCCGCCATATTGTCTGTACGCGTAACCGTAAAAGTCACGTGATTCCCTACCCTGATAAAGGTATAGCAATTTTTAGCACAATCCAAGAAAATTACTTTGAGAGTCAAGATAATTTATGCCAAAGTTAATATCAAATCCTTTACTATGTAAGTAAGTAAAGTTCCTGTCGATAGCTCCTGTAAATGTTGTAAAAATTGATGCAGAAGTTTTAGAGAAGAAACGCAAAAAGGCTGCAATGAGAGACGGACAATCTTAAACCAGTAAACCTCCCGATTTTTGACATTTATTAATAATCCTAGGTTTTTAGACACTTAACATAACTAGTGATGTCATGTGTTTCAAGTATTTGCGATGTCTTTATTGATTGTTCAATAATATAATGTAGTTGTTGCTGATAAGATTCTTTCAAAGCTAGTGTGTGAGTTTTCTTAATTGTTTCACATTTGTGTTTGTTTCTTTTTACGGCGAAACTTAACTGTAATATGTTTTGATCAGCACTAACTTTATTTTGATTCATTTTTCTGTCATTTTAAATCTCACTTGTTTTAAACATAAATAAGCATCTATCTGCCTACACAGTGCAGTGTAAGGTTTCGACAATATGTTATAATGATTAATGAAAAAATATTCAAGGCTGGCAGGATCCATAAAACACATTATTAATATAGCTTGCTTTGATAAGGAGACATATGTTAGATATATATTCATAAATTGTGTTGGTTTACACATTTAAACATAAATTGTACATGATTTACGTCATTTTGATATTGATGAACGTTTATACACATGCAAAACATGTGTACAAACGAAAAGGGAATATCTATTACAAAGGTTTGCAAAATAATATTTGCTTTAGGTTGCAGATAAAGGCAGATCATTATATTGAAAACAATTTATCACAAAGTCTTCATATTTCTTATACTGATTAGTCATAATTAGTGATGACCCCTATTGATTTTGGGGACACTAAGACAAAGGTCAAAGTCACGGATACCCTGAAAGTCGGAATGGTTTCCGCTTATTATCTTTAAAACTATTTATTACAAAGTCTTCATATTTCACATAATGAATAGTCATGTAGTAGATTACCCATATTGATTTAAGGATCACTAGTTCAAAGGTGGAGTCACAGCAGCCTTAAATGTAAGAATTGTTTCCGTTCATTACCTTGAAAACTTTTAATTACAAAGTCTTCATACCTCACATATTGATTAGTCATAATGGGGTCACAAGTTCCAAGGTCAAAGTCAATATATATCACACATTGATTGGTTATAACTCTTAGCCTTAGGTCATTTTTGTGATAACTGAACACTTCCATGAACACATTTATGGCAAGTTTCTATAACAAAATTAGTATGAGAATCAATGGCTATAAATGGGGTACAATTGTAATTCGACATTTCTGGTTTAAACTTTATCCTTAATAATAAGAATGTGAGTCTATGTTCAAAAGTTACGCATCACAGATAAAGCCCATATTAAGATTACTATAAAAAGAGGGGAGTTGTCGTATTAGACTTCATGCACTATATAATATAAAATAAATTAAAAAATTTTAAAAAAAAGCCCAAATTTACACCCCCTTTTTAAATTTAAATGGATTCAGCCAACTTTTAAACTTTTAAAAATAGGAATATGGAAACTCAGTGTGGGCAAAAATTTAAACAGGATCCTCGTAAATTTTGCCCAAAAATATGTCGTTTTTTTGGGGCCCCCGAAGAGTTTTTGGATTTTGCCCTTTTTTGCAAATTTTTTAAATTTTTACATTTTAATATTTAAAGGAAATTGTTGCATTGTCGCCCCTTTTTGCATTAAACGTATTTTGCTTTTACCCCATATTTTTTGATACTGAATGATAATTTACAAAATGCAATTGCAAAGCTTGGGAATAAATGAACAGGAAAGTAAATTGTCGAAACTGCAACTGTTGTTTTAGTTGTATGGTATCATATTTTGTAATCTTCAATGTTGTTGATGTGCACGTAACACATTGTAACAACAAAACGTGACAATGCAACTGGGGCAAAAATGTATCAAAATAAATATTCGACAACTCAACAATGCAAAAATTAGCGAAAATGCAAACATGGGAAAACACGAAAACACAAAAAAGTTGGACTGTTAACATGTCAAATTGAAGGTTCCATGATAACCACAATATGAACAAAACTGCAGAATTTATGAATTCGAAATTTCACCATTTCATGTTTAAATAAGAGTTCTTTTTTTAGCCGGTACCGGAGGGTGTGGATGATCATGAACAGGCTTATTTTAACCAAGCCAGTTACATTTGTTTTAACATCTCTGGCGTCCTCGAGAGATTCTGTCTTCCTCTGTTAAAACGTTTTATTGTCTTAAAGTTCGTGTTTTCGCATTTTCACCGTATTAAATAGTTGAGAAAGCGTACAAATTAAATTCCATGGCGTAAATCAGACGCAATAAATATTTCTTACTAATATGACTTTGTTGTCAATAATTATTTTACACCAATGCAGCTTTTATTAAACATTTTGCTTTTTAAAGCTACAAGTGCCCGCACTAAACAAACACAACATTGCTTATATAATCAGATACTGGTATTGACAACAAAGAGGGGGACGCACATGACCAATTTTTGAAATATTTGAAGTGTTGACATATGAATGATTTTTAAAAACGATACATACAGGGCTGGGAATCAAAACTGCGTCGTATCCTACAAAATGTAAACAAACGCCGCCATCTTGGAACGAAAAACGTATGTTTTTGTTTATAACTCTTTTTGTTGGAAATGACTGAAAACCAGATATATGTATTAACACGCTACACTATTTTCCGCTTCGTTCGGTATATATAGCTTGCACAACTATTTTGTAAAACAAAAGTTATAGCGAACTTGCAACTCGAAGCGGGCCAGAATTTTTATGAAAATGTGTGGATACGACGCAGTTCATATTGCTTTATCTATCGTTTTTTCCTTCAAATCAATTATATATTTGTTTCAGAGTTCACCATAAACTTCGAAACATAATTTTGCATCATTTACTAAAATTTCATTAAAAAGAAATGTTTATTTTCTAAGAAAATAATGATTTTTACGAAATGATACGACGCAGTTGAAAATAAAATATGATACGACGCAGTTGTATTTTTGGCAGTCTTTTCAACAGGCAATATATTTCTATTTTATGGAATAATCACTTGCGCTAGATAAAAAAACCAGATCATTTGCGGTGTATAGCAATGTTCTGCTGTATTTGATTATTTAGAATACATTGTGTCATGTCCAATATAACATTTAATTTGAAAGTTTACATTGTGCAAGCTACTTTTCAGTTAAACATGGACATGTTACCTAATTGATCAAAATATTTGAAATAATTTCTTATATTTTCCTGTAAATTCAATATTATTCCTAATTTTTTTCGCAAAAAAATGTAGAAATCTATTAACTTGAATTCATGTTGGCTAGCTACGCTCTAAGTTAATTGTGGTTCTGCATGTTCTGGGTACTGACTGCTTTTTGTGGTTTGTTTTCAAACTTTCACTCTACACATTAGCTTAATTAGGGGCGAGGACCTCAGGTGCGCCTTTGTGCATTATTTCAGGCAAAATGTTGCAGAGAACCATCGACATTTTGAAACTAGCTTGATAGGTTTTCCACACGAAAGAATAAAAAGTCCATGGTGGTTTTCGAATTCATAGCAGTTCAGTTCAAGTGATTTTAATTCAGTAAACATAAACAGCTCCGCCTCGGTCGTACACACAGGTCTGTTTTTGTTTTTTCAACAAAATTTGTTAATGTCAGCTGTACAAATAAGCAGCTTTTTATTAACTTCTGGCGTGAAGTTTTAAGATTATAAATATTTGAATTAATTATAAAGAGAATAACATTTAAATTTCTTATTTCGGTATGACTAGCAGAGAAATTTTCAATGTAAACAGGGGGTAATCCTCTGTGAAGTCATTTTCTGAAAACTTTTGTTTAAGTTTTCAGGCAATTCATCATCAAATAAAAATCACACTTTAGTATGAAGGTATGTTAAGATGCAATGTCTTTAGTCTGTTGAAAATTCGATGCGATAATCTGACCTTCATTTTCTGTTCAATATTGTGAAAACTTTTTTAATACTGTTGAAAGATCATGTCTGCCTATATCTGTATCAAATTTATCGGTGCACAGCGTAAAATACATTTGCAAAACGGACACCTTCTTTACAAAATAATTTGTAGTTGTATCATAATTATGTAACTCGATTTTGAAAATTTAAAGTTTTTAATGGAGAAGAATGATACTTAAGTGCAAATATAGAAAATATATTCCGTAGACCTTTCCTCATCGGAGATAAAGAAATGCAATACGACAAAATCAGCGGCGCTGAACATAAAATGACTAAACGGAACGCTTAACCTACTTGCAAAAATATATTGTAGCTTAACCATTTATAATATAATTCTAAAAATTTAATGTTCAGTTCCGAATAATAAAGCTCATCTGTTCTCACCGATTATTAAGAAAATGAATACAATAAAATCGGCACGTAAAAGGCATAAGTAATAACGGAAATGACGGAAATTATTGCTAATTACAAGTAACAAAGGTAGGCATGCAATGTGCGCATAGCTCTCTTCCGATAGCAAGAGACCTTTTCAAAATTTGTAATTCTTTCTCTTTTTTTTTTTAAAGAAAAGGTCATTCCTGATTAATACAGGGTCCAGGAATACACTGGAATATTGAATTTTGTATAAAAAAAATAGTAATCACTCCCATTTCGAACTCACGGGAACAATTTTAGAAGCATGCTAAGGCAACACTGGAACATGTTGTCATATGGGTGTGCGATCACGTGTTTCAATGTATATGATACAGCTTTTCGGAATTTGTAGATCTATGCTTATGATAGGTACTAAAATGCGACCGAAAAATGCAGCCTTAGTAGAATTGCATTTCATTTCCATTTTTATGGAACTAATGAGTGACCTCTGCTTTGACTTAAGTTGTAAACAAGAAATGTTATTAGCATACCTAGCACATCATTTAAATAGTTTAACCAATATGCAACCTGCAATGAAAATACAACTGCGTCGTATCATATTTTATTTTCAACTGCGTCGTATCATTTCGTAAAAATCATTATTTTCTTGGAAAATATACATCTCTCTTTAATGAAAGATTAGTAAATGATGCAAAATTATGTTTTGAAGTTTATGGTGAACTCTGAAAACGAGTATATAATTGATTTGAAGGTAAAAACGATAGATAAAGCAATATGAACTGCGTCGTATCCACATAATTTCATAAAAATTCTGCTCCGCTTCGAGTTGCAAGTTCGCTATAACTTTTGTTTTACAAAATAGTTGTGCAAGCAACATATACCGAACGAAGCGGAAAATAGTGTAGCGTGTTAATACATATATCTGGTTTTCAGTCATTTCAAACAAAAAGAGTTATAAACAAAAACATACATTTTTCGTTCCAAGATGGCGGCGTTTGTTTACATTTTGTAGGATACGACGCAGTTTTGATTCCCAGCCCTGACATAATAACTGCAATGTCAACAAATAAATATGTATGGCTTCTAGTGAGTTTCTATCGTGATTGAGATATATTAATGCAGGGACAGAACAGAACGAGCTAGCAATATACAAATATATAAATATTATTGAAGTTATGACTTGATTCCGATTATTTCTGAACAACTCGTATTTTTGTGAGATACAAGTTTGTCTGATATGTCTAATTATGTATATAGTGTTTAATCTTTTGCAATAAAGTAATATAATCTAGAATTATTTAAATTAACATTTTGAATTGATTAACTTGAAATAAAAGAATTAAAAATAGAACTAAATATATCAGTTGTCATCACTTACCAATAAAATGCGTCCACTTTTTTAATCTTCCTTTAAATTATGTGAATTGTTAATGCACTGAAGATGAAATATAAATTTCAAATATAAACGTATTATCCAGTAGCACGATGTATTTATACACCTGTCTTTACATCCCATAATGCAACAATTTAAGTTTACTGGCAGGAGTGTAGCTACCCTACATTTAAATTTATCACACGGTGTCTATAAGATATGTTTCTGAAATAAGATTTTAATCTAGAATGAAATTGAAAGAAATAGTGCAACCTACGAGACGAGTGAATGTAATTTCTTGGTCTTCTGAAGGCTTATTAACTACTTTAAACTGAGAGTTTTATGATCATAAATAAGCAAATTCCTCCTTGTCAGAGTGTGGAGAAGGTACATGCAATTTATTTAATAAAAATGATATTTGCACGTCAGTCAGGTAATACTTTTACTATATCGCACTGAAATCACGGGATTTATACAGTCTACGCAAAGTGAAATCCCTTAGTCGCCCATATTTTATTTCAATATATTCCACCACTAAATATAATGGTTTTATCTATATACTTAACAATGTTTTATAAAGCATCAGGCTAATGTTACAGCGCCTTACTCCAACCTTGAATGTCCAGTACAGTATATGAGCAAGGTGTTAGGTTACCTATCTTATGACCAAACACTGCCGAGTCCATGCGTTGGGTAATATTTAACACTGATTCCTATACTGCTCTCTTTTCAGAATGTAAAAATTAAAAATATTGGTTATACATTCATATGATACATATTTAGATGCTGATTATTCTCCAGTACTTATTGTCTTTTTCACCTGTTACTCTTTGAAGACGTTTTACATCCTTTACTTCTGATAGTTGCTTTAATAATCATATTGTGCATAAATGAACTTTCAGTGATGGTTTGTGTGTATCACATGTTTCATGAGAAAGGTAAAACATGCAGATTAAACTGAATGCCAAACCAGTCATCATAAGTTCGTTCAAACTTAACGCAAATTGGCAATTATTTCTAACATTTATAGCTCTTGTTTATCTATGTATATATGTGAACATTATGTTTAACGCCGATAATGCAGCCGTGAGTAACTTATCAGAATGAACTTCGTAGCGAACACATCCTATATCTAGAACCCACAACTATGTCACATTATGTTATATTGTCTCTGTTGTTATATATTAAATGTTCACTTTAAGGGTTTCTCATTTTCTTGAATTGTCTCTCTGGTGATGCAGATCCTTACCTGGATCAGCTAATTCAAGATAAAATTCAAGTATTTCCTTTGAACATGAATCAAGAGTAGATTAAATACGAAGTTCCTCTCATTTTTTATGCATTACAATGTTATGAGCGTTTTATTTAGCATTAACTAGACACGCTTGTTGCAGAAGTTAAGGTCCTTTATATCCATTTCTATCTTTCTTTAAAACGTAGTTAAATAGTTCTACACCGAACAGTGAATTGGTCTTTGAAGGCTTCCATAATCAAGAAAGGAAAGATCGATTATACAGTCAGGGAGGAATGCTTGTATACCAAAAGCCTCTAGAAGATCTTGAAGGATCGGACATTTAACATCTCTGATTCTATGTAAGGTACGAATTTTACGGCCTATAAATGGCACAAACAACGCTGATGTGGCGATAAAATAGAGAAAAGTAGAATCACTGAAGAAAGCCGAATAATTATGTATTTGTAATGTGGCAACTTAAGGAATGAATAAAGATGGAGTTGTAAGAAGGAATCACTTTAAATGAGCATGAACGTTTGAATAATCAGGGGTATCTAAATGCTGTCGAGCATGTTTTACTGACTGTAGTATTATTGTTGATTCTAATAATTGTTCAAGTACTATTATACCTAAAGAATTTCCCATTAAACGTGATATTGTATATCTTCAGAAACCATTTAGCCTTTAAAATTGTAAAAATGTGAAAAACCTCAATATGTTGGTCAAACTCAGCAAAAATGAATAGTCTCAAATTTGATATTAAACAAATTCCTGACACAATATATAATGTATCTGAACATTTTAAATTACAAGGGCATCCTATTAAAGATGTTTCAATAATGCCAATTAATAAAGTGAAAAACAATTCAAAAGATTATTAAATAAACTTCATAGATGTATTTTGGTACATTAAATCTTGATGGCATGACTGTTAAAATTATTTTTATTTATTTTGTAGACAACAAATTCTTTATTTTTCTATTTTTTTACTAATATGTAGTGAATGCTGGTTTTCCATTTTTACATTGCGTTTACAAATGTGCATGTTATTTGGAAGAGTTTGCAGTTTGGTTAATAATGTTAAGGCCATGCATTCATAATAAACTATGCGTTCATTTGTCATTTCATTCCATATTAATGAGTTACAATGAAGAACTCACATATTATAATTGTGTAAATATACAGCGAACGGTTTAGTGTTGCAAACTACTAGAACTGTATTTCAGTCACAGGACAATGGGTTTTGGACAGGAGATTTCCCAATTTGGTACTGCTACTGTCCGCGTCATGTATAACCGCGTGAATCAAAAACAAAATTTTTCAACAGAGACTAAATAAAATGAAAAAAGTGAAGAAACGAAGACAACAACAACAAAAAAACAACACATGAATATCAAGGAATTATTGAAGGGTAGAAAAGCCTTTCGTATGTTTTTTCAAAACCAGATATTATACAATAAGCAAACTCAACCGAAATCAGAATTAGAAATGTGTCGTCACGCCACAGATGCCCCCGCATGAACCAAAATTTGAGATGTTATAATATTTAGTTCCAAATTTGTTTGCACGAACTATTTTTTTTTCATTTCAAGTTCAAAGCCCTTAAAACTATTCAATGTAAACACAAACCATTTTCATACAAAGTTTAAAGCACTGTAACTATTCAGTTTTAACCGTTTGTAAATTGTATATTGCATATTTGTAGCCAAAATAATGACTACATACATTTCCACAAAGTATGAGTGCTGAAACTGAAAATTCAAATGTTTTTTCCAACATTCAAGAGGATAACTTTGTCCAAAATCATTGAACCACGACCAAATTCAAACTTGAACTACTTATTCCTTAGTTGTATCTATATGTCAAATTTGAGTTGAATGTGTATAACCATTGGGGAGATTGAACGGAAACTATAAATTTCTGATTTTTTCAAGGTTCAAGAGGCATAACTCTGCCAAAAATCATCAAACTATGACCAAATTCGAACTTGAACAGTGTATTCTAATGACATATCCATATGTTAAATTTGAGTTGAATGTGTAATACCGTTGGGGAGATAATGAACGGAAACTGAAAATTTCATATTATTTTCAAAGTGATAGGGGCATTACTCTGCCAAAAATCATTAAACATGACCAAATTAAAACTTGACCTGCGCATTCTTTCGACGTATCCATATGTCAAATTTCAGATGAATGTGTAATACCGTTGGGGAGATAATGATCGGAAACTGAAAAATTTCATAATATTTTCAAGGTTCAAGAGGCATAACTCTGCCAAAAATCATCGAACTATGACCAAATTAGAACTTGAAAAGTGTATTCTGATGACATATCCATATGTTAAATTTGAGTTGAATGTGTAATACCGTTGGGGAGATAATGAACGGAAACTGAAAATTTCATATTATTTTCAAAGTGATAGGGGCATTATTCTGCCAAAAATCATCAAACATGACCAAATTAAAACTTGACCTGCGCATTCTTTCGACGTATCCATATGTCAAATTTGAGTTGAATGTGTAATACCGTTGGGGAGATAATGATCGGAAACTGAAAATTTCATAATATTTTCAAAGTATAAGGAACATAACTCTGCCAAAAATCATAAATCCATGACCAAATTCGGACTTGACATGCACATTTCTTTAACGTACCATTACGTCAAATTAGAGTTGAATGTGTAGTACCGTTGGGGAGATAATGAACGGAAACTGAAAATTTCATATTATTTTCAAAGTGATAGTGGCATTACTCTGCCAAAAATCATCAAACATGACCAAATTAAAATTTGACCTGCGCATTCTTTCGACGTATCCATATGTCAAATTTCAGATGAATGTGTAATACCGTTGGGGAGATAATGAACGGAAATTGAAATTTTCATGAAGGAGCATAACTCTGAAAATCATCGGGCAATGACCAAACTCGAACTTGACCTGTATTTTTCATGATATATCCATCTGTCAAATTTGAGTAAAATGTGTACAACCGTTACTAAGATAATGAACGGAAACATATGATCACGGAATGACGGAACAGGGTAACACTATCTGCCCCATCAATTTTATGGCGGGGCATAAAAATCATTTCTTTCTTATACGCTACGCATGATGATATGGATTGTATAGTTTCATATGTATAGTTTCAGAACCCCAAATGTCGTTTTAACCGAAACATATTTATAGTTGGTGATAACTTGTACATGATATTAAGGCAAAGGATCGATAAACATCTAAGTTATCAGCATTTCTATCTGATATTCCCTTGTCAAATACTTAGAGGCAGGTTTTGTACATGTAACTTAATATCGTATGAGATGTCTGTCGAGTGAATTTAAGTGTTATCAAGCTGGACTATTAAAAGATTGTCAACATTTAACAAATATATCCACAATTAAATGTTTTGTAAACGCTCCAACACCATACTTATAAACACTTACATTTTTGGTAAAAAAAAATAAATTTGCTTATCCTTCAATAATTTGGTTAAGAATTAACTAAACTTATAAATTTACTGGTTTATGATTACTAAACTGGTATCGCTACTTATCATATTACTATTTCTTAGCTCAATTGTAAAAGTCGTCATCTCATGACAGTGCTTTCAATTACAACCAATTTAAAATTTCCGGGGTCTGCTAGTGTATATATACTCAATACGTCGTGTACTTGATTTATTTGAGAAACACTCAAACATGTTTACAAATGTCTTTAAAAAGTTCATTCAATCAACAATTTGATTAATAAACTTCCCGAGTAGCGGTCTGTCACTCGTCCAAACACCCAAATCACTTATGTTGTAATATGTATGTTATACTATCTACAAAGTCAAATCAACACTAGTTAAAATCACACAAATAGTATTTTGATAAATTTGTTAATTTAGATACTTTATGAATGTCATTTCAAAACCAGATCAAGCATAAAAACAACAGTGACTTACCTAAAAGGCTTTTTAATTTCTTTGTTTAAATGAGAATATTAATTTTTATTGCTATTATTTCATAACATATGTAGTTAAATATGTGTGCATTCGTATGATATTTTAAGGTTTATATAAGGTGGACAATTCATTTGAATATCTTTAAAACCAAAGCACTGCTTATTCATTTATGAGTTGCAAGCAGAACAGAGCACATAATTTTTTCTTAAGTAAAGTACCAGGAAACAGGTATACACCTCGTCAATTCGGTGCAAATAAAGTCGAAATTATGTCATTCTGTTAAACTCAGACTTAAGTCAAGAAAAGGAAGGACTAAAAACAAGGAAGCATAATAATATTAACACTTTTACTGAGGGATCAGACACGTCAGAAATACGACAATCAGGAATGATAATATGACTAAGAATGCAAACAAAGTATACAATAGAAAGTAAAATAGAGAAAAACAGAATATCTAAAGAAAGTCCAACACAACAAAATTGAAAATTTTGCAGGCTCGGTTTGATTGAGCCTGTTCATGGACGGTACTGGAAATTGCAAGTTACCGTCCACGTCCCCTAGCACCGGCTTAAGCAGAATTCAACATATAACACGAAAATGGTGAAATTTTGAATTTAGAAACATCCGCAGATGTGTTCATACGGCGGTTATCATGGAACCTTCAATGTGACACGTTCGTGCCATTCCATGAAAAGCGGCGTATGGTCCCCAAGTAAAAGAATGTTTTTGCCCTAAACGAGAAAACAATGGGCATATTAATGAGCAAAGCATAAGTGAATACAACAATTCCGCACATCAATAATTAAGCATCATAATTGAAAAAAAACACTTCAAACATCACATTATTAAACAAAACATTAGACATATCAAAACACAAATACTATATTCACATTCCAACATTTAACCTAACAAGCAATCATAAAAATGGGTGGGAGGGAGTGGCGAAATTGAAGAACAACTAAGAAACGACTGGTTACTAAACGTGTCTGACAAAAACTGTGCAGATTACGCGCAATGTTGAATATTTATAGACGGCGTAGGAATACAAAAATTCAATAAACCAAAACAGTTAACCCAGGTAAATACAAATGACGTCATCAACTCTTAATATAGATAGGGAAAATCCTACGCCAATCCATAATTAAAAGATTTTCTATGAAGAAAATGCTATAAATTATGTCATTCTGTTAAACTCAGACTTAAGTCAAGAAAAGGAAGGACTAAAACAAGGAAGCATAATAATATTAACACTTTTACTGAGGGATCAGACACGTCAGAAATACAACAATCAGGAATGATAATATGACTAAAGAATTAGAAAGTAAGTCATATTAATGAGCAAAGCATAAGTGAATAAAACAATTCCGCCAAACCCAGCCAAACACAAAACTAAGCAGCAAAAAGTATATATAAGCTTGCAAATAAAATTAAAAAACAAAGCAAATAAAAAAGCAATTTTCATTCCACAAACACAAGCACAAAAGAAATTTCACGTGACATTATCTCCCATCAACATAAGAAATGACATTTGAATGTCACAGTTAGTATAAATTAATAGTAAATAAATCCAAGCAAAGGTGCAGGATAAATCAAGTTCCATAATTTAAATTAATTCAACTAGAAGATAATGCCACTTTTAAAAAGCACAATTATAACAAAAATAATTCTAAATAAACTTACAAGATATCTGTCTGATAAATTATCCTAAAATGTATAAAACATATTATGTCATAACATAAGTTCAGAACATTGATCAGACAATGGAAGCCATGGTGACAAACAAATAAATGTTAAAATACTGACATAAAGAAAAGATGTCATGTAGAAGATCAAAGGTCAAGAGCATAACTACTACCCCTTAAAACCTTTGAAAACATGTGACTAAAATAGCCTGCATGCCAACATTCATTTGCCAGACCACACTTACATATAATTAATAATTAAAAAATAAGAATAAAATAAATTGAAATTTAAACACATTTAGCTACTAGTATATACAACTAATATCATGTGCGCCGCCTTTTGACCTCTTTAAATGACAATATCTACTTTACATGGCAAACTTGCCCTTAACAATATGTGATACGGTGATTATGAAAAAACTTTTGAGAACATCTGTTCCAGCAAAATTAAGATGAAGTCCCCCATCCCTAACAGCATAAAGATTCCTTTTGGGGCTACCCTTAAAGAGGAACGGTCTATATGACTAAACAAACTGACAATTTTTTTCTTTACATTTTAGTTGCAATCTTTCATTTACCAATTTAACATTTTCATTAGTGACATCAAAATCGACAGGTCTAGGTAAAATACTAGATACTATGATATGCGCAGAAGGGTTGTGTATCCAAATAACATTAAGTGATTCATTTGTTAAACTAATTATATCATCAACTGAAAACTTTTCTCTCGAGTTAATATTATTGGTTCCGGCGTGTAAAATAATATACGGGACTTTAAAACCAGAACTAGGAACCGCATCTATTTGGATCAATCATGTCATTTGCAAAGTGGTAACCTCTAAACGGGAAAAAATGGTAGTGAACCATAATCCCTTTAATATATTGCTTTGGCAAAATTGAAATCACTCAAGAATTGTGAACTAAGTACCCTTCTGTAATGAAAAGAGAATGGTACATTAGTTAAATTTTAAAAAAAGTAATTTTTAAATGATAGGTGATCAAATTTTCTGAATTAAAAAGTGGTTCAAACATATTCGAATATAAATGTACTTTAAACTTCCACAATTTCTAAATAAGACAAAAGCATCTGATTTTTCCAGTCAACCATTAAAATTTTAAATACCTTTCAGGGGGAAAATAATTAGAACAAAAAAAATAATGTAGCAAAAACCCCTTCTAAAGGAATGAGTGGAAAATAAATCTGGATTTAACCCAATATTTTCAAAAATACAAAGACATAATTTCTTTTGGAACAGATAATACGATATATACGACCCATCTTTTAAAGAGAAAAATAAATCATTTGTCATAAAATTTTAAACTGTCATTAATTCATAAGCATAAAACTGGACATAACTCTGATTTCTTTCAATCTAAGAAATGGACTGATTACCTCTCTTCTGCTAATTGAATGGGTTTTCGACCAATTAAAATGCCCTTAAAATGTAATTACCAAATATTTGATACCAGTGGTGCTTAAATATTCTAACTTGACAATATCTGATGAATTTGTAGGAACTAAATTAGATTTCCTGGCCGCTTAAAAGAAAGCAAATAAAAATAAACACCAGTAAACTATATTATCTTGTTTCTGAAAAATCTAGAGAAGCATGTATGCTGCGTAAAATGTCTAAAGTAATGGGTTCTGCACGATTTACAAGAGTAGGTGCAAAAACGGATTAGTTCCCCTTAAAGATAAATTTAGCAAAATGAAATTTATATGATTTAATATATAGATAACAATAACAAATGTAAAGTTTTTAACACCCGAAATATAATTTCGAATGCTTCCACTGAATATGAAAAATGTTACTGAGAATTGTGGGATATAACGCAAACGTTTAAGTGGAATGCTGGTAAAAAAAACGTAAATCTAAAAGTAAATAAAAACATCAAGAAACCTTCCCCATTTGTAATTTTTAAATTTTTAATTAAGCTTCTTTCCGCAAAAAGCTGGATGGAAAAAGGGAAGTTTAAGTTCCTGCCAGCAAATCTTTAATCTCTAAAATAGAAAATAAGAAAGTACCAAGTTAATTTAACACCACTTAAAATGAACCTCATTTACAAAAACATTCAACTGGGGGAAAAATGAGAAACCTGAAAAAAACTCAGAAAAATACAATCATCCAAAGCCCCTACTTTGAAAAATCAGCTATACGGTTTTTATCACTAAATGAGAAAGTGAAAATTTTAACTGAAAAACATATACTGGGTGCAATGAAACAAAATTTCCCCTAAAAAATTTTTGTTAAAAGCAATTTCGAATTTTTCCTGGGTTAATAACAATTTCAAAACCCGCCAATTTTTAAAAAAAATATAAAACCTTTTTTTTATATAATTTAGGCCCCATAACTTTAAGATACCAAAAAAAGTCAACATTCTAAAAAAATAAAACTTAAATTTTTGAGCCAAAAAGAAAAATGGGGAAAAAAAGTAAAGAAAAAACCCTTTTTTCCAAAATTTCTCCCCAAAACCCGTTTAACAAAATCTGAACCCAAAAAAAACTATCTATCTGAAAATTCTCCCGTAATTTCAAATTCAATTTATAGAATAGGCAAAAAATTCATTCCACCAACATAAATCCTTTTTGAACTTCTACAAAGGAATTAAGAAAACCTAAATTACTAACCATCAAGCAATAACAATTCACCGCAAAACCAATTCAGTATTCGGTTTAACAAAAATCTTAACACTTGAACAGAAACGCAAGCCCCCCACATATTCATTTACCCAAGCAGTTTTTGAAATATAATTTGGGAAAATGCTGGAATCTCAAAATCTAAACCAATGATTTGGACCAAAAAACCTTAAATTTACTTGAGCCCTTTCCTTAGTAACCTCCATGTCATAGTATCACATTAGGAATAAGACAAAACCTAAAAAAGTCAATTATCTTTTGAAAGGGACCTTGCTTATCCACAGCTCCTCTATCCAAATCCTTATTAAAAACTCTCCGTAACAAACCAAAAAAGGCGAATTGGCAGATGATTGATTTTCAACACCGCCAATATCATCCAAAAATAATTTCGTTCTCAAACAGGCCCAAACCGGCAATTACAACATCATAAAGGCAAAGGCATTTGTCACTCTCTGACAAATATGAGCTGATTGACTAAGTCCCATGGCTAGAAACAGTATCAAAAAAGATGTGTTCTTCCAAGCAAAACCTAATAAATTGTATGCCGAGGGACCAAAATACTACTAATTTGCCTATAAGCTCTCCTTAAATCTAACTTATACATTAAACAACCATGACCTTTTGGCTAAATCAAAGGCAAAAATCATCAATCTTAGGAAAAAAACAAGATCAACCTTTTCTCCAAGATACCAATCTTTTGACACAAATCATTCACCCCTGTTCCATCTTTTGGATAACTTTAAATCCAAAAATTACCCCCTTTTATTATTGATTTGACTTAACGGAGATACTACCATACCATCCGCAAAAGGACCAGACGAAAATAATGCAATAATTGCACCATGAGACGCTTCTTTTTCAAAAGATATTTAATTATGTGGTCTGGAAAAAGTATTAGCACCAGAATGATTTTTAAAACTAACAGCTTTAGAAAATAATAATGATTTATTTTCCAACTCTAACTCAATAGGAAATCCAAATCTAAGCAAGTCACAAACTTGCATATCGAAATAACGAACCAACATTCGTTTCATGAACTCAACATCAATTTTCTCATTGACTGAAATTTTACATAATTCAAAATTAAAATTTTCATGAAGCTTTAAACCTGTTCATAAAACATGAACTTTATTAACAGTGCTATCACTTAAAACTTCAGTGAAGCACAAATCCTGCTACTTTTCTTATGATTGCTTATAACATCAAACTATGGCTTACATTGGAAACCTTAACCTTGATATTTAAAACAGAATGCTTACAAAATTCTGGCAAGAAAATATCAACTATCCCTAAATCTAATTCATCTTTAGACTCAGAAATATTTACCGTACACAACCCATTAGAAAGTCAATCTTGAAAATGCGGACAAGAACTTGAACATTCCGGATGAGCTAATTCTTTCCTATCAGTTTGCCAACAGGTGGCACATACATGTTTACAGAACTTATTTCTGCCATTTAATGTCATTGAATGTGAAGATTTGTAGCTATTTCTTTGATATTTGTTACAAAAGAAAACTTAAGATTCATCACCAGAACTAACAAAAGTTTTATCATTTGGCATAGTATATTCAGGCCTAGGTTTAAAATGATAATTTGAGTTCTGTGTTCCTGAAGCAAAAAGTTTAGATTTAACTTTTCTATCATGTCTAGCTAAAGCTTCTGACTCGACATATTGAAAATCATCATCCCAAGTACTATGGCCTAACTAGATTTCTCTGAGAATAGCAGCATATACTGCTTTAATGGCTGAGAAGTCAGAAGAACTGTTCAAATACATTAATTTCTTGAGTAAATATAAACGACCCTCTTTTTCAGTTTTACCAGTTCTTGATGACATGACAATTTCCAACTCATCTGCTTTGAATAGATTAAATTCAATATTTTCAAAACAAACATTTTTGGAAACAAAATAAAAAGTTTGAATGCGGAAATCTTTGTTTTTGACCATGTCTGAAAACTTGGAAGTGATCTCTGATTTAGTGACCTGTTTCTTAACAGTCTTAGATTTTTTCTTTTTAGAATCTAAACAAAATTCTTCTGCATCAGAGGACGAAAAGGAAAACTAGATTCATCTTCGTACTCCGTACTAGTCTCTGATTCTGTCATTTCAACAAATCCCAATTGTGCTAATGTTTTCTTTGCCTTTCTCTGCAAATCAGTCATTTTGCGTAAAGAATCAATGTTCATACCTTTCTGATTCGAAGGACTGTCAAAGGCAGCTGCAATGCTAATCTTCTTACCAGTACCGATCTTCTTACTCACTTTATCCTTGGAGATGGACGCTGAACCCAGGGGATTTATCGTACATGTACTACTTGCGCCTAAACTTTCGGATTTCACTCGTGATTTCAGAATGGGTGGGGAGAGTGTTTCTACCTCTGACTCTGTAGATAATGACTTTTCTAACGATGAGACAAATGCTTCTCTTTCCAAAAGCTGCTTTCTCAAAATGTTTAACTCTCTCTATTCCTCTAAACGTCTTTGCTACTCGTCTAACTCATTTAAACGAGCTAACATTGCCTTTTTCTCCAAATTTACGGGTTTTCCTGTTTGTTTACTAGCTGACGGTGACTTGGTAAATTTCACTTCGTCTGACTTATCCGCATCGGAGGTTGACAGGATTTTCTCACTGTTCGTTTTCGTCTTTATTGGTTTCGTGCCCAATTCTTTGTCTTCAATTTTAGGATCATTTTCAACCACCACCTTCACTCCTTCCTCAGCTAACATCTTATAATCAACTTTCTCCTTGTTTCTACTAGAAATTCTCTGCGAATTCATTCGGCGGGATATTCCCAATTCCTAGAGTTCCTTCCGATCACACAATACCACAGTACTACATAATAAAGTTTCTTTCTCTTTAAAAATAAATAAACTTAAACGATTCCTGACGAATACAGTTAAAACCGACAAATTTTTTTTAACGAAATTGAAAAACAACTAAGAAACAACTGGTAACTATACGTGTCTGACAAAAACTGTGCAGATTATGCGCAATGTTGAATAATTATAGACGGCGTATTGCATTGTTGTTAGGTTCTGACTTTCATTTATAGCCTGAATGAAAAATTCCGCCATTGACTTCGGAATTTTCATGTGAGAAAGCTATGCAGCTAGCTTACGGAACGTAAGTGGTTCTAGCCGTTTGTGCCTGAAATAATGTACAAATGGGTACCTGATGTCTTCCTTCACCAGTAAAGCTGGAAAGTCGCCATATGACCTAGACTGTGTTGAACTTTAACCCAAGCAAACATAGTCAACATATAAAGTCCACAAAAATACTTGATTTACTCTGCCATGCGCTTGCTAAATCAGTATACCAATCAGCATTGATAAAAAATCTGGCCACATGCGTAATCTACAACTGTTTAATTAAAATTGAGGTCTATGAATATGAGTAAATATGTAGATTGATTCACATATTCACTCTTTACGCGCTTTACGTTATTCTTTAAACGGACTCCAACTGACCTGTTATATTAGCTAGCGCAATGAAAACTCTTCTTTTAATTAGATTTGCCAGGCAAAAACGGGGGATGTGCGGGGGGGGGGGGCTTAAGTATTTTTTTAGAGACGATAAAATACAAGGATTGGTAACAAAACAAAATGTACTCTTTTTTAGGATAAACACTCTAATCAGAAACAACTTGTAACAAAAATTATTGCAACTTGTTGTTTTTTATTCCCGCATGAACCCCAGACTGGGACTATTCGTTTAAATTTATTAAAAAATTTTTAATTTTTGTACATGAAACCCCGGAAAAAAATGGCGTAGCGAGCCCATTTTTAACCCCCGATGAATTTTTATGAGGTCCATTTTGTTATCATTTGATATTATATTATTTAATCTGACTGGCTAAAGGTAGTGGTGTACAGTAAGAACTGTTCAAATGTTTGTTAATTGTATATAAACGGCGATAACAGACACCTTTGGTGTGTCGTATTATCACGCCTGCTAATAAATATATATTATTTCTCGATAACATGGATAATGGTTTGCGCTGTTCGTTATATTCCGTCCTGTAAGTACTTATTTTAAAACTTTTCTTGAAAACAATTAATGGTTTGTGCTGATATTTAAGTAGGAAATGGTTAAAATGCTTGATTTAGAGGAACTGGTATTGATCAAGATATAATTTCATCTTACAAATCATATATAAACACGTACCTGGACTAGATATCTATCTACACTCTAAGAATGATCATTCGCACTTGTATGGCTTTCTTTCAGCCAATTTACAGTAATAAGATAAACAGATGCCAGTATTATATATATCTAAAAAATAAAGTGTCATTCTATTTCTATATTAGGAATAAGAGGTGTGTGTCTAATCCGTTCATTTGAAAGTATGAGTATATTACATGAAATTAAATCTTTCTGAATTACCTTTTAACTGTACCTTTTATAACAATTGTCATAATGCCAAGTTTTCATTAAAAAATAAAGACAGGAACTATTTTTTAGTTGCTGTAAATATCATTACTTTGCACTTCGATGAAACATTCATTATATCGTATAGTTCGAGATGTTCAGTATTATCACATGGCCAGCGGTTGTCCTGAAAGGTGAGAAACCGTAAGCGTCACAAGGTGATTGTACGAGAATGTGACATTTATAAGTATGACAAATATACTAGAAATTATCAATTTATTGTTTTCATATAAAGACGTGGCGTATATAGTGTCTAAATAAATTTCACGGAAAAAGAATAATTACCTTCGAATGTATTTTAGAAACATTTGAATCGTCATATATAACGAGATGATTTGTTTTTGTGTCGGGCGTGTCATTCTCCTATAATGAATCACGTTTCAGGATTAATACTAAAATTTAAGGTATGATGTTTGTTCATTCGTGATAATGCAAGTCTTTGGGAAAACAGGAGAGTAATCTAACCTAAAATATACATGTATTATACATACAAGATCTAAGTCGAGGAATCGCCGTTTATAAAAACATTTCATGTCTTTTTAACTTAGAATTATGGCAACCACTAGCACCTCAAAAATATCTGAAAGGCACGGCCCATGAGGTGAAGTGAATATAGTATTGCGAACTTAATTGAATTTTACAGATAACTATTTTTTTAAATTTAAAATTGAGACTCTTAGTGATCGACTGAGCCGTCCGACAGTCTTGTTTTTTTTTCATACTCATTATTAACATGTAGAAAATATATTTGTTTTTTTTTATAAAACTCATAAATCTATACGTCTTTATTGAATTCCATTAAGATTTATAGCATAAATTAAAGAATTAAACATGTTTTGAGACAAGAACATACGCATATACAAATAAAAGTTTTAAGTATCTTCATTAGATAAATGTTCTTTAGGATTATTTCAAAACGCAAATAAACCCAATTGTAAATTGCAAGATAAGCACTGAAATACAAACATAATGGATAATGATCCGAATTTTTAGGAATCACAGAAAGGTGACAATAATTGCTTAAACTGTATTTGCAGATACCATTTTAATAATTTCCATACAGAGCTTTCTTTGTTCCGATAAGGATTGTTAACAGATATTTCTCCCTTTACAAACGTGCCTAAATATGACCTTACTGTCATGATTTTGTTAGTTGCGTGACTTCATACTGTCATGAAATTATAAGTTGTGTGACATTAGAAGATTATAAAGCAAAATTAGCCATCTGATCAAAAAAGAAAGGACCCAATAACGCATCGATGAGCAAAGGAAAATCGAAAGCTTGTGGAAAGTGGCTGTCAATAAGAAACACTTTGATTGATGAAAAACCTCCATTTTCAACATGTGCTGCCATAGCTCTTCGTATTTTAGAAACGGTGTCAGCTTTGCAAATTTCAGGATTGTCATTTTTGTCATTTTCAACATCGAGATCGATTTTTGTACGTATAAAAAAGAATTTTTTCCCGAGCCTTTTAACTTCATTAGCTAGCCACAAATCATTTTCTGTGAATCTGGTGGCTGTAATGATAAGAAATAAATCAAACTTGTCAAACCCAACGTCTTTTAAATATGTACTTTTAGGAAATCTTTGTGTACCCATTCCTGGCAGATCCCACAAAACAATGTTTTCATTAAAAGGATGTATATATCTCATTGGCACTTCAGTCGTTTCATCAACACCAACTGCAGCCGCTTCTTCACAATTTGCTTTTAGACCTCTTAAACTGTTTATGAGTGTTGATTTGCCTACTCCAGCATTACCTGTTATTGCAATGTTGCATTTTGACTTTATCAAAACATCGCGTTTTTCTAAAGGTTGCTGTTTTGGCTGACTTGAAGATGTTCCCATTATGCTGATGTATTGTTTCAAATCAACCTATAAAATATCATTTAACATTTGTATAAATGTATTAATATAATTGTAAAGAACACTTCATTTACATACATGATGAATTTAATCTTATAATTAAATAAAACAAAATATTTAATATTATATAAGGAAAATGGCAAATAGTTTGAAAAAATATTTCTTGCCTTTCTAAGACGAGTTATTGAGAACCTTGATACTTCAGGGTGATGTATCATTCATAATATTGGTGATTGAAATATCTATTCATTTTGTGCAGAGCGCAAGAATTGTGTTGCTACCTCCAAGGGCAAGGTCACACTTAAAGGTCAAACGTTAAAAAGTCTTCATTTCATAATAAAAAGTCTACATTTCATGTCCGCTCAATAACTTTTAAAACGCTTAAAAATTGGAAATAACTTGGCACAAGTGATCACCAAAATGAGATGATGTGCAGATCGCAAGAATTAGGTTGCTACCCTCAAGGTCAAGGTCTAACTTTAAGGTGAAAAGTTAAAAAGTCTTCAATACCTAGTAAAAATCTGGAAACAAAGTGATCCCTCGGAAGCATTAATCACAACAAAATTACGTAAGAATTCCAGTCGCGGTTTGATTGAGAAAGTCTACATTTCATGTCCGCTCCATAACTTTTTAACCGATGAAATTTTTTTGAAATATCTTGGCACAAGTTATAACCATAATGAGACAACGTGCAGAGCGCAATGAATAGAGTGCTATCCAAAAGCAAAGGTCAATGTCACACTTTAAGGTCAAACGTTAAAATGTCCGATCTTTAATTTTTAACCACTGAATCTTTTAAAGAATAACTTAGCACAATTGATTACCATCATAAGAACATGTGCAGAGTGCAATTATTTAGTTGCTTCCCCAAGGTCAAGGTTACTCTTAAAGGTCAAATGTATAAAAGTCTACATATAATGTCTCCTCCATAACTTTTAAATACCCCCAGGGTCAACGTCATATGTTCTCCATAACTTTTTTACTCTATGGAAGATTTTAAATAACTTGGCACAAATAATCACCATCGTGAGACTATGTGCTTATGATATGCATGGCACAACATTAAGGCCATGGTTGGTAAAATGTCAAAAAATACAGATTTATGTTCACTGCGGAAGGGGATTTAGCTGTACTTTAGACTGCCTTGTTAATATAAAAATAACTGATAATATTTACATGGGTTAGCATATCTTGCTTATTTAAGAAAAGCTGATTTATAATGTTTTGCACCAATATTTACTTGACTAATACGAAAACTGCCTCTGATGATACAAATTAAACATTCTGCAAATATTTGCATAAAACATGCAGAAGATTACTTTAACTGTGTTTATTCAATCTTTCCCTAAATTAATGATATTGATATGTCAGAACTTTTCTTTTATCTCATTTACTTTATTGCATTCGGCTGCAACAAAACAAACCAATTGGAAATCTTGAGTGTAGTTTACATAAAACAGCCCATTGTACAGTGTTTGATTTATGATCATGTTAGTGAATGAAGATGTCTTTATAGAATATATTTGAGATCTTGTAACATAATATGCAGAAGTGAAATAAAATAACACCTCAATCTTGAAACTTTATGCTGGGGTTACAGATTTAGGTATTTGATGTTAATATGGTTAGCAATTTAAAAGGATCAAAATAATTATTTTCTTGTCTGTTGAACATACTTATTGATTAAAGAATTAATTGTAGTTGTTTTTAGTTTTCAATCTTCAGGGTCACTTTTTTACAATCTTAAATGTATCCGAATCAATTGAGCGAAATCAACAGTATTGTCAGGGCATTTACACATTTGTGACATATGTATCTATACAAAAAAAACACGAGAAATCTAAGACTAATATATGTGTGGAGTTGCCTTTTGAAGGGGAAGTGTATGGGTTCACCAATGCACTTCATTTCTTCCTCGTTTTATGAGTTTTTTCTTTATCATATTTATACATCCAATACTTTAATTTATAAAATTTGTTCTGTTTATTATTTATATTCATTCCCTTTTTAATACAAGAATTAAAAATATAAAACGTGATGAAGTCCGTAACAAATGTACAGCAGATTAACAGTTTTTACATTTCATTCATTACTTTAACACAATGTAAGTATTATACTTTTATGAAGGGTATAAACAAGATCACACAATGGTTAGAATTCTTAAGAATCAAATAAGAAACCCCACAAAACAAGACTACGTAACATAAAAAAAATTAAAGAACTCAATTAAGGTGTTCATTAAGAAAATGTGCTTTGTAAAGACAATCCAAATTGGACCGGATGACATGGTATATGTTTCAAATGGAAAACACAATACATCTTCGGTCCAATAAAATATCCAAAGAGTAACCGTTTCAATGGCCAGCTCATAGCAGAAAACGATATAAAGAACAATTTGATTATTTAAACAAGAGGGCCATGATGGTCCATGATCGCTCACCTGAGAAGATGGTTGCATTATTAAGACAATGATAGAAACATCAATTTGACAATATTCAGTGTGCAGGGGAAAGTGTATTAAAGATAAAATTGTTGTATTAAATACCTTTCATATTTTTATAACGCAATTGACTCGAAACAAAGTATATTTACACTTTTATATGGGGACTAGAATTTTTATTCTAATATTTATAGCTCTGGCGTAATTTTTACAAAGAACCATCTAAGGATCATTCCTTAATAGCTTCATCAAAGTATATTCAATAGTAAAAAGGATGTCATTTTAAGGTTTTTCTTTAGCTATGGCGGCCATTTTGATCAGAATACAAGAGCCATCTGAGCAATTTCTATGGAAAACTATCTGAAGATCCTGTAGAGTTTATTACAAATTGACCAAATGATAAAGGAGAAGATGTCATTTTTGTGTGTTATTTTTACCTCTGGCAAAATGATTTGTAGTTTTTTCAAAATCAAATTGGCAGTTGAGGACAAGATGTCATTTTTTATATATATTTTAAACACTTTTGGCCATTATGTTAAACAGACCACAATCATTTGAGACAATTTTTGAGGGGACCATCCAAGGTTTTTTGTACATTTTGATAACCATTGGCATAGGGGTTAAGGAGGAGATGTCGTTAAAGTAAAAATGTTAACGAAGGACGGCAAGCACCGGTTGACGAAGACGGACGTCGGACACAGGGGTATCGGAATAGATCACCAAAAGCACATAGTGCTCAGGCGAGCTAATAATGTTGGTTACAGCATATAACATATATTGAACATTGCATGGAATTGTAGCTATTAACTCATAAAACGACGTAAAAATGTCATGTAAAATGCAAGACAACAAAATATTATAAACAATATGAAAACAATTATATCATGTACACAAATTATTATCAATATAGTAATGATTCAAATATTTGTGCTTCTTTTCTATTACAATAATTTGGTTTTCCTCACTTTCAAGATTGATTTACGAAAAACTCTGTGTTTGCAGCTGTTGCATCAATCGTTTGTTGACAGCTAATGAGTCCGTCACAAATGCATTTAATATGGACCTTAAGACAGCAACTGTGCTGCCGTAAGATAGTGTTGCTCCAATAACGCTTCCAATAATAGGAATAGCAATTGAAGTTACCGACTCAGCGACATCTGATAAAGCCAGTGTGGAAACAAAGGCAGCAATCGACTTTGCAGATGCTCCCAATAAATGATTGCGAAGATTCAAGTCTGCTCTTAGATACTCAACAGTTGTATCCAGTGACATTGCATTTTGACGCAACGAATCGTCATCAAGGCCAAGCTGTTTTCTGTAGAAACGAATTTCGCCGAAAACAATTGCTACATCTACAACAAGGCCCACTCCTGGCAAAGGTATTGCTCAACCTATTGCTGAACCTATTCCAACTATCATAATTCGTTTTTGTAGAGCAGCTTTCTTTCGATGAATAAGACTTTCAGTGAGATTTGCCATTGTAAATGTCATTGCCTCTTGTTTCCATGTCGGTGCTTCATTAATCATTGTTTCATTTAGGTCTGGGAAGTCAAAATCTAGTGGACAGTGGTTGTCGATAAGGAAAACCCTGACTCCTTCAAAACTTGCGTTTGCAACATGCTTTGACATTGCCAGTTGTATTTTATTGACTGTTTCATCTTTAGATTTTCCAGGGTTATCTTTTTTGTCATTCCTCACATCAATTGCCAATTTTGTACGGATAAAAAAGAATTGCTTCCCAAGTTTTCGAACTTCGTTTGCTAACCAAATATCGTCAGCTGAGAAACGGTTGGCTGTTATGATGAGGAAATAATTATACTTGTCAAAACTAACTTGTTGTAAATACCTTTCTCGCGGAAATCGCATGGTGCCAACCCCCGGGAGATCCTAAAGAGCAATGTTCTTATTTATTGGATGCATGTATTTCGTAGGTTCAGCAGTTGCTTCATCCACATCAACTTTTGCTGCTCCGTCTGAATTCGCTCTGAGTCCTCTGAAACTGTTAATGAATGACGACTTGCCAACCCCTGTATACCCCGTGGCAGCAATGTTCACTGGAACATTTTTCCACTTGTCTATATCTTCATCAACTTTCTTTTTCAATTCTGACATTCCACCATTGTTAAAAGCCATTTTGTAGTTTCCAAACTCTTTTGGATCCAATTCTTCGAGATCCTTTAGAGCTGGTGGCAATGGCCTACTTTTTGATGCACCCATTTTTTCGGAGTTTCTGTCTGAAATATTCGT
Source organism: Ruditapes philippinarum (assembly GCF_026571515.1). Lineage (NCBI taxonomy): Eukaryota > Metazoa > Mollusca > Bivalvia > Venerida > Veneridae > Ruditapes > Ruditapes philippinarum. Next base: position 117,427 of record NW_026859934.1, read on the forward strand.
GAACAAAATTAATATTGTATTAACAGTTGTTTATTATTTGTAAACTGATGTAAATTTATTTGTTATTAGCAATTTAGCATTTTCAATGATAATATCTTAGACGTGTAACAATGAAAGCAAACTAGTCATCGTTTACTTCTTTCAAATATATATCTCATTATTCATACTTTTGTTTGTTTGTTTTATTTGGGTTTTACGTCACATCGACACAGTATAGGTCATATCGCAACGTTCCTGCTTTACTGGTGGAGGAAGACCTCAGGTGCCATTCCGTTCATTATTTCAGGCACGAAAGCGCACCTGAGTAAAACAACCAACGTTCCGAAAGCTAGCTGGAGAGCTTCTCACATGAAAGAATCCAATATCCCTGTCTGGATTCGAACCCACAGCAGTGAGAGGCAAATGGTTCGAGTTCAACGACCTTAACCAATCGGCCACGGACGCCCCATATATCTTCATACATAAGATAATTAGGAATCATTACAAAAGTTTAATAACCCCTATCTGAATATCAGATTGATAACAGATTTAGGGGATTTGCACCACTGTCGAGTCTGCTTCGTAGCTTTAACCAGTACCCTCATTGTTTTATTTTTTATCGGCTGCTTTTAAATTGTGCAATTTTGAGGAATTTATCCGGCTGAAGTCCATAAAAATATACCTGTGTTGGACGGCGTTATACAAATATCAAAATTTCATTCTGTTACATTATGAAAATTAAGCTGTATTTTAGGCTGATAAAAGATAATCTGTAGTCATAAATTGAAATCCATGAGTAAACAGACAGATGCTATGCTTGCTATTTCGTATTAGTTTTCTTTCAAGATAATAACAAGAAAACATATTTCATTTCAGTTCCTTCACTATAGTCTCAAATCATTTTAATGAAGTAAAATACTTTTTACAATGTGGTGCGACATCATTTTAATGATTTACTTGTTTATTTTTAAACATTATGAGTAATTTATTACTTGAAAAAAAGCATATCTTAGAAAAGGACATAAAAAATAAATGCCGGTGTTTCTGATAAAAAGTCATCTAAGTAAATAGTTGTTTTTATATGTAGTTTTGAGAACTGATTACAGACAAGACAATGCAAAGAAGATGCATTCGATTTTCAATAATATTCAAGTAGAATATTAAAACACACCCTTTTATGGAAAAAATATTCTTTAAAGAAATCTCATAAAGACATGCCGATATCTCTATGCAAAATATTTAACAATATTTGAAAATAAATTTCGAAACAAGCCCTTTCGCACACACTACGAAAAGTCAATATATAACTTCTGAGCATTCAAATGACCAACGACAATACTATAATACATGATTAATCAAGAAACATAATCTAGTACAATTACAAAAAAGCAAGCAGAAAAAAGTTCGTTTCTATTAAATATCATTCATGACAAATACATTTCTTATCATCATAAAATATTGTATGAGCTGAATGAACAGATGGCATCCACTTGATATGGAAAAAGTAAAGACAATAAAAGATAAAAAAAACAATTCATAATTTAACCCTTTCCCCCATGAGCATATGGTGAAAAATGGCCGTTTTCACTGAAAAGCCTCTTGTTACAAGTTCAAACTGCAATGAAACTATGAAAAATGCTTCAATACTAATCAAACTTGACACAAATGTTGACTGGATCATTGCCTTAGTAACGACATGCTCAGTCTTAAATTTCCTGCTACCATGGCAACGAGGGGACATCTCAAAATTGCCAAAAATCAATATTTTGCCTCGATTTCTTCCATCAAAATTTATTTCAAAGTGCTGCAACTTCTCAAGGGATTGAGATAGAGTCAAAGGCTTTTCAGCTTTGGTTACACGTTACATTATAATCGACCTGGGGTCATTTTTAGCCTCTCACAAGTCCAAAATTTTCTTGGCGATGAGGGGGCCTCCGCCCCCCTTCAAACCCCCCTAACAGAAGGGGGCACATCCCCCTTCTGGCAACCCCCTGATGTATCTTTTGGATGGGGAGCGGCGCCGAAAAAGTGCTCAATTTTTTTAACAACATTTCTCAAACGAAAACATGTGTTTGGGCCAAAATAGGACATGTTTTCACTCTTTGAGGCCTAAAAAGGGGGAGGGGGGGGTCGAAAGTGCGTTGCTTCGCGTATATATGAGGTAAAGGGTTAACGAAAAATTATGAAAAACTTCGGAATCATCTAAAAACTAGTTTTTCCATGTTAGCATGTGGTCTTTCACCTAATTTTGGTGAAAAATTGTTGTTTTGTAATATTTATAATTTTTTTAGTTAACATCTGAAAAAGTAAGTTTGATTTTAAAGAGTTTGAAAAATACACATTGATTAGTGTTTGATATTTTCTTGTTTTATTTATGAAACAGATTTAGGTATATGCAGTCTTTACCAAAACTATATATTTCATTTCTGTTCTTTATTCAGTTTAAAGGGAATACTTAAGAAAAAAGTAAAATTCATCTTCAAAAATGAAACAGCTGCACATTTCATATAGGAAAGATACAGGTTTTGGTCTGTTCCACCTACTAGTCTACGTTGGCATTCTTTCAGCTAAACTATTGCAATTCTAAATCTTACAATGTTAATACAATTAAAGTGATTGTGAAGTTTAGAATCTGCAAATGAAACATAAAAAATGCGAACCAAAGTAATACGTTATTTACTTTTTGTTTTTCTACAATATTTTTGCATTGACAACCATTTGAGATAGTCTAACACTTTGAAAACAAGTCATATAAGTAATATTCAGTTCAATATATCATTAAGTTTTTACTTTAATCAAATGTATCGATTACAGAAGTGGGACATTAGGCGACTTGTTTTGCGGGATCATGGATGCCATTTTATTTTATAATTTTGAGATAAATATGGTAACACAGATCATCAAGGAAGGGCTGCATTCAACTCCCAACAAAATCAAGTAACACAACAACATCCAAATTGTCCAAGAAATTAGTCTTGTCAAAACATACGACATTGTTTAGATATCTTTATACATGTTTCATAAAAATATTCTTTATTTCATATTGCAATTAAAGCTACAGCAGAGCCACGGAAGAGCCCCGGTAGACGTCCGGGGTGATACGGGAATGACCGGGGTTCGACCGGGAACAACCGGGGTACACCCGTAACTCTGCCGGCAACGTCCTTGGTGATCCGGGATGATCCGGGAACATCCGGCATTCGGCCCCGGATGGAATAAAATATTTAATATCACCGGGGTGGTCCGGGATGATCCGGGAAGGTATAGCTTTGCCGGCTTCATCCTTAGCTCTGCCGGGAACGACCGGGGTTATACCGGGAAAGCACCGTAGCTCTGCCGGCACAAAGCGGGGATGATCCGGGGTATGATATAGCCGGTAGAGCTACGGTAGATCTACGGTAGAGCCCCGGTATATGCCGACAGAGCCCCGGTAACTACAGGCAGAGCCCCGGAGGATAAAGGTAGAGCTACGGTTGATCCCGGTAGAGCCCCGGCAAAGCCCGGATCATTTCAAAAGAATAACGACAATTTGCGATGATTGCACTTGTTTGAATTAAAAGCCTTCCCATTTCCCTTCTATCTAGTCTGGCATAAGGATTTTTCAGAAAATCATCGTGAATTACTATTCTGGAACAATAGATATTATATTAAATAAAAAATATGTATCAATGTTATCATTTTCGGGCGTTTTCAATCCACCGGGGTTCTACCGGGGCTCTGCCTGGATCGTCCTGGGCTCTGCCGAGACTCTGCCTGGATCGACCGGGGATCTGCCTGGGTCAACCGGGGCTCTTCCGGCGTCATCCGGGAACAACAGGGGAAGCACCGGCATGAACCGTATTTTCACCTGGGCTCTGCCTGGGTGATCCGGGGCGCATCCTGGGTGGTAAGTAGGGAACTACCGTAGTGCTGCCGGGGTAAATGTGACCGCAACAATAATTTCATCCCGGATCGTCCCGGATCATCCCGGTAACTTACCGGGATGGTCCTGGGCTCTGCCGGGAGTAAGTGAGACCGAGGCTTAATAAATATATTAAAATTCAACATAAGTCCAGATTTCAAAGTAATTCTAAAGTAAAATAGACTACTCAACTTTTGCTAAGCACCATATGTTTGACTGTGAATATTGTTTGGAATATGTAGATTTAAGCTGATACATAGATTGTCGGCGTGTCAATGCACACGTCCGAACAATGCTAGTATAATATACCTCTATAAATGAATTAAACACACAAAGAGAAGAACTTAACGCTGAGAATTATTTTCTTGAAGATTTGAAATTAGCGGATTTATAAATGTGGAGGTGTAAGTGATTTGTTCAGCCGTATTGTTACCAAGTAACTTATTTGGAAAGGCTGATTGCAATGGCTATTAAACATATCTGGAAAAGAATATTAATTTCACGGTGTGAAATATTTTGTACATCGTTTACAGTACTCGAGGTAATGGTCATTGGTCAGTTGTGCATGAGAACATGGTGTTTTTTTCGAGTCGGTTATCTAATTCTAGTTTATCAGTACGAGTGTAAAGTTTTTTATTCACTTCTATCCATACAATTTTCAACAAACTATACAAACTTTTTGAGGGTTTTTTGGTAGTGAAACCATGAAAGAACAAAACCACTTGCAAAAATATTTACACAAAAGTATGAGGACTTTGAACAGTTTCGGACGGCGTTTACTAGAAGCAGATCCGAGAAAACGGATTAACGATGCAATCATTAACTTCTGGTACAAAGTATTGTTCCCTGTGGTCTGGAGACCGCAGGTATTGGTACGCGTTTAACTTTTGAGGCATGGAGGAGCACGTGACCTGTTTTCGGTACATGGAGGAGCATATGATCTGTAAACCGTACATGATTGGTCAATTGACCTTTTCGAAAACATAGCTAAATACCGTTTGCCGGTATGTTACGGATTTACCTGTAGAGAATTAGTCGGAATTACAACTTATTAAGAACAAAAAACTATTACGTGATATTTCTAATTTTCTATAATTATTTTACCGTTTAAGGTTGAAAAACTTGAATGATGTATTTGAAAATTATCAATGTTTCTTTAATATCTATCTCAAATTTTAAAAACAGTATATTGTTTATACTGAAAATTTACAAAATTAAAATATTCGTAGTGGCATCTGCCATAATAAATAGAGATATTTTCTGCGTAAACTTGTGTGTTTACTTAATTTATTTTTGCTCGGAATTATTCATAAAATGCTAGGCCTATTTAATCATTTTCTTAAAAAGAAATAGTAGTTTTATGTTCGACCTTCTCCGGTCTTCAACGGTCACCAGTTTCCAAAGACCTTCTTCTATAGAACAACTTATGATAAAACAAAACAATAAAATCGCAAATAAAGCACAGAAAATGATTTCTTTTACAACTGTAAGATACAGTATCAACCACAAACATTTAATCAGAAATATTAACTTCACAAATGTATCAAAACAACTTACATTTTCAGATATAAAAACCAAAGGGTCAAATATGTGAATCTTGACATTCAAGATAAAACCAATCAATACAACTCAACTAATATCAACCAAATATATTTTATGATAGCTTGCAATCATAAACAGGTTCAATCAAACCTTGCCGCGTCATTTTCAATTTTTCCGTTTACGGACATTGTGTTTCTCTATTTTCCCAACAAGTATAACTCGACAACCAAATTCATCGCAACAATTTAAACAACTAAATACAACCGATGAATCTGGTCAACTTAAATTCAACTAACTTCAAGCGTACTTCAGTGTTGTTGTATTTTTCTGGTCTTTCAAGATCATTGATTCCAACACTTTTAAGTATTTGAAAATTGTGTACCGCCCAAGCAGGTGCTAAGGGGTGTGAGGGATGTTGTACTTTTTCATTACCCCTCATGCACAGACTCAATAATACAGAGTATGCAATTTTCATGTGATTTTGTTGTGATTTATCATTTCCAGCGATCACAATTTATCAAGATTTCACTAAATCAACGAAACTTTCTTCAAGACATTATTATTTTCTCATAAAATAAACCTGTTACACACTCCAAGTGTGCCTTCCTTAGATTGATGTAAATTTCACAAAAAACTCGCATGGTCATAAAATATATGCTATCTTAACGATTTGGTATGACATACAAGCTGCAGATAGCAACAGGGTTAAAAATAAATGTACAATGAAACGCGATATATAAACCACATCTCAAACAATGTATTATTTCAGGTTGTAAAATATTTCAACAGATAAAACTGTTCGTTTATTCTGACACATTATAAAATTGTTATGACAAAATTTAGGAAAATTCATTTATTTTGCAATAAATGTTTAAGTCATATTAACATCCAGGTCAAGTTTGGTAAGTCTTATCTGAACGCCGCCTTTCCTTGTTGATCTTTTCAATCATATATTTTTACTCAAAGGTTTTCCATGAAGTTTGTTTTGCCAAAATATTTATACAAAACATTTATGAATAACACAGTTATAGCAAATTTTAGCAAATTGCAATAATTTAACTATTAAGTTCAAAGTTATATGAATCAAGGTCAATCGGACTTTGACTTACAAAGGAACGTTTTGCCTGATACATCCAGTTATAACGAAGTTATTGCCACTTATAGCCATCATCAGCAAAATCTAAGTAATTAATCCTAAATGTCAAGGTCATTTATGACAAAGTTTATATGATATGTGCTTATGAAGTTCCTGCCGATAACTTCTGTCAGATTTTCATTAAAATTGATACAGATGTTTTAGAAAAGAAGGGAACACAGGCTGCCTGAGAGCCGGATAGCCTTAAACAAGTATACGCTCTTTTGGACTTTCATTAATAGTAGTAGGTATTTACACATTTAACATTACTATGTCATGATGTCATGTTTTTCTGTTGTATTTCACGTATTTGCAATGCTGTTAAAAATTGTTATATTATGTAAGGAAGTTACTTATAAATTATGCTTCATTGAAAGCTTGTTTGAGAGTTTTGATTCATTTTTACACCTATGTGGTTTTTCCCCTCTCGGTCAAATGTAACGAAAATATGTTTTGATCAGTACCAATTTATTGTTATTTACTTGATTTCATTCAAAAGCTAACTTGTTTTAAACCTGAACGATATCATAACCCCCATATGGGTGTCTACGCTATGCAGTGTAAGGTATTGCAAGGTATCGACAATATGTAATGATTAATGATCAATAACTAAAGTCTGGCAGGATGCAATATCAATATTATTAAAATGACTTAATTTGAAAGGGAGACAAATGGTAGTTATATACTGTGATTGCTTTTGTTTACACATTTAAACATACATTGTACATGGTTTACTTCTATTTGATACAAAGTTATATTCACACGCCAAACTCCCGTGCAAACAAACAGGAAATATCCATGATCGTCATATTAAAATAAACTATCAAAACAGAACTGTCTTATTAGACTGATTCATAAACTATATAAAATGAACAACTTGACTTTTAAAAAGCAATCTATACGATTTGGTCACTGGATGTACCAAACTATTTGGAATATGAACGCTAAGTAAAAGAGATTATCGCAGGATCCTAGTATTTTGCAACAATGTATCGTGTCGAAAGCCTATTATTCGACATGCTTTTGAATTACGTTGGTTTAAAACATTTTTACATTTACGTATTGTTGTACTGTCGCATTTTTTTGCATTATCGCTTAATCGCACTGTGGCGTTCTTTACAGATTCTGACTTCCTCATTTAAAGCGTATTTATGTGTTTTCGCATTTTTACCCCATTGCCGTTTATAAGACAAAAAGAAAAAATAACTTCTTGGCGTAATTCGGCCGTAATAGTTATTACTTACAAACATTTATTTTGTCAAAGATTATTTTACACCAAAACCGTTGCAGCTTTCCTGAAGCATATGCTTTTTAAAGTTACATGCACTTACACTGAACAAACAAAACATTACTTGTAATATAATCATATACTAGTATTAACACCAAGGATTTGTGGACGCATGACAATTTTTTTATTTTTTGGCGAAGCGTTGCCCCAAGAATGATTTTTAAAAACGATACTAATTGCCTCTTGCTGTGTCAACAAATAAATTCGATTGGCGTCTCGTTAGTTTCTGTCGTGATTAAGATATATTAAAGAAGGGAAAAAACCAGAACGAGCTTATGATATACGAATATATAAATTAATATTATTGAATTTTTGACTAAAGTCTGGTACTTCTGGATCAACCTTCTTATTTGTGAACATAGTATTTAATCTTTTGCAACAAAGTAGTATAATCTAATTTTTGAAATAACATTGGAATTTGTTAATCTCTTTAATTCTCATGTTATTGTTTATTTAACTTATATCTATGTTATTGCTAATTGTTTGATTGAAATATCACGATCTGTATTAAAATCAAAACAGTACATTCAAATACGACTTCCGGTGACCTGTACTTTCGATCATCACATTTTCTCTAAACCATAAGAAAGTTTTTATATGGTGTGTTTTTTCTGTTTATTTATTTTCGCAATCCGTCTTACGCCCTGCAACGCACTCTTTTTCATATAGCGGGGCAAAATTACGAGTGCTAAAAATGAAATAAAGTAAAATAAATAAAAATAAAATAAATAACTGAAAAAAATACATCGACAAACAACAATCATTAAACAGGAAATATTGTACATGAAAGTCAATACATCAGTTTTCATCACTTACCTATGAAGTGTGCGCTTATTTAATCTATCTTCCTTTAAGATTAGCGAATTTTCATTACACTGAAGATGAAATTTAAACTGCAAACTACACGTAGAACAATATGTTTATATATCTGTCTTTACATTCATAATGCAACAGTTTTAAGTTAACATGCAGACAGCTACCCTGAACTAAAATTTGTCACATTGCGTCTCTTATACATGTATATGTTCTTAATAAGAATCATATCTAAAATAAAATTGAAAGTCTAGCGCATTTGTTTGTCTTCTAAAGGCGAATTCACTACATTGAAACGAGTGTTCTATGATTAGGAATCAACAAATAAATCCCTACTTGACAGAATTTAACTTTTTATTTTGAAGATGGTACTTACAAGATATATATTATCTGCCATCAATTGTTTAGGTATTTTACTGAACCACACTAAAATCACGGTATTTTTACAGCCTATTACCTCTTCGCCGCCCATACTGTAAGTAGCTTTTTGTTTCGGATTAATATTTGACAATGTTTAAAAATTGTTCCAGGCGCCCTACTCTAACCTTAGACTGTACAGTAAATGAGCAAGGTTTTTACCTACAATATGGCCAAGCACCGTCGGGTCAATGCCTTGGTTAAACGTATAGTATTAACCCCTGTCACACGCTGCCCAGTGTGATGGATAATATTTATGCTTAGAAAATTAAGATATGTTTTGCGATAACAGATTTAAAACTTCACAATTAATTGCTATGCTTTTTGGTCATGACTTTCATTTAATACTTGAATATTGCCCATTTTGTATATTGATATAACTGTTTCTTGCTGGTCAATCAACTCTTTTGATAACTTGCTTTTATTTCAATCAAAATGGTACTTTAGGGCAAAAGTCTAAATCCAATCAAACAAATAAGGGTTAAATTTTACACATAATTCTGCATGCACTTGGATCGAAATAGTGACGCAATCTAAAGTATGTTTATAGTTATTTCATATGCTCCCTTCTTTGTGATTTAATGCTACGGTGCCGAAATACTCACAAAACAAATGCATAAAAGACAACATCTTTTAAAGTATATGACCGAAAGCCCAAACCGCACGTTACTCCGGATATTTGCTAAAATTAAAGTAATTGAATGTAGATGATCCATACAAAGTTTTTGTTACTAAATTATATGACTCTTTTGTCTGGCCTGTTCTTAGTAAGGGGGCAGCTGTTCGAGGCATAATACTTTCACCTGTATAAATTCAGTGCAGAATGATGCTTTGCTATTCTTCCGATGAGTTGGGAAATATGTCTTCAACATAGGTGTCGCTTACGAACTGTTTGTATTCGTAAGTGGAAAAATTGATAATTATTTCACAATTAACTTTTGTCGTCTTTCAAAAGCGAATAGTATTATTGGCTTACTCATTATCTGTTAGCAGTGAAAATTAATTTTAAGGTGTATCTATTATTTACCAAACTATTCAAATATGACATACCTACCAGCAAGCATATGATTTTGAAATTTATTGAGCAAAAATGTTAGAAAAATATAAAAAAGCATATATATCAGCCCACTTCAAATTAAAATGTGGAATAACTTCATTGAAATTAGAAAGCGGGATATATGAAGGTTTCCCAGTTTGCCGAAATCAGGTATAAATGTACGAGGTATGATCAATTAGTTCTCGGCCCAATATACTTCTAGACACTACACTGACATTTACACACGATACGTTGATACTGATATCTTATTGAAGATAATGACCGTGTTACACGCGGTTTTACACAGATTAAGTAACATAAAACACACTTTGATCAGTAGAGGGTTATGTCAATTTGACCAAACGGAGAAAATTGAAATCAGTACCTCTGTAAGAGAAGAATGTCCCTAAGGAAATCCATGAAGATTTTATAGATATACTTTGGAAGGAGTCCCCTTTCTATAGCTCTGTGAACAAAATGGGCTGCTGAATTTAAGAGGGCAGGGAGAGCACTGGAGATGATGAGCAGCCTGGGCGGCAAAAAGAGGCCAACAACCTTGAATTTACCGAAGCAAGCTGTGAACGATCTGGCCATGTGCCACATAAGGCCAGACCTACGAAGCTTTGCTAGGGAAGTGGGTATAAGCATTGGTTCAGATCAGGCAATTCTGACTGATGTCAATGGCATGTCAGTGGTTTCCGCTAGATGGGACCCAAAGCAGCTAACTGACGACCAGAAACGGACCAGGCTTGACAGGTATGAACACATCTGCGGATGTTTCTAAATTCAAAATTCTACCATTTCATGTTTAAATGTTGAATTCTGCTTAAGCCGGTGCTAGGGGGCGTGGACGGTAACTTGCACTTTCCAGTACCGTCCATGAACAGGCTCAATCAAACCGAGCCTGCAACATTTTCAATTTTGCCGTGTTGGGCTTTCTTTAGGGATTCTTGATTTATCTATTTTTTGACATCTCAATTTATCTTTTGTCTCGCTACGAGAATGAATCTTATTTTATCTACAATATTGTATCTCAGGATGAAAAAGGGGTCCTAAACAGAGCATGCAGTGAAAGCACCGTGGCTCACTCCTCCGAAGAAATTCAAGAGGGTGCCATCGGCAGGGAAGATGATGGCTTCAATTTTTTTGAAAAAGACACGAATAATCATGATTGACTATCTTGAGCAATGTCGTACCATAAACGGTACGTACTAGGCAGACGAATACAGACGTCTGCGTCAAGAAATCGCGCGTAAAAGGAGGGGAAACTGACTCAAGGCGTTCTACTCCTGCACGACAATGCGCCAGTTCACACATCACAAGTTGCGATGGCTGCTGCAACTGACTGCGGCTTTGAAATTATACCCCATCCCCCATATTCTCCGAACATGGCCCACCTCTGACTTCTAACTGTTTCCGAAACTGAAAACCAAGCTTCGTGGCAGACGTTTTGGAAGCAATGATGGTGTCATGAAGGCAGTCAATGAGTTCTTTGATGACCAAAATAGAGAGTTCTATTTTGAAGGATCAAACAAGTTGGAGCACAGGTTGGCAAAGTGCATTGATGTAGAGGGCGATTATATTGAAAAGTAAGACCATAAGTTGTGTTCTCTGAGTACCGGAAGTACATTGGGCCAAAACTTTTTGATCAATCTTCGTAACACTAATGAATGGCATGTTCTTCTTGAATGTAATCTGTTTAACAACCTAAACAATAAGTTTTTTTTAGAAAGTCTCAAATATCAATCTGGCATTAACAATTTGTGTAAAACAAATAATTTTAGATTCCTTTTTAATACGGAGAATCTGAATTTTACAATTAAAGTAAAAACCTGTTTTATTATCCTTAAGCGAGGACAAGTTCACGCATGTAAATAGTAATCATACTTTTTAGCATGAACATAATACTTATTTGTTGATGATTTTAAGTGTTATAATTTCAGATTTTATAGAATTTCTTTTCTTAAGTTATGATTAACAAATAGTCATCCCTTTATGTAGGTGCAACGTTTCTAAATTTCATATTTCTTTGTATCAAATATTTTTTATTTCTTCTGACATACTATAAATATTAGTACATACAATTACAGACTAACAGAAGTTTAATAATGTTTTAGGTCAAATCGAAGATCGCAATTTTATGTAGATCATGTCTCAATAAAAATAGTTTCTATAATATGTCAATAGAATTGAAAACTGTATAAATGTTGTCTGCTGTTTAAATTTCTTTGGTGACATCATTCTGTTATACATATATGTAGATTTCAAAACCTCTGAACTTTTCTTTAATTTTAATTATATACAGTTCCGCCCTTTGTTTTCTCGGGAACACGCATTCCGCTACTTGGTGACCATACGCCATTTTTCCTCACAATATAAGATATCAATTCATCAGATTGAAGGTCTGCGAAGGTTTCTAAATTGATAGTCAACTCTTCGTGTGAACATTTTTATCCAACATGTCATAACCATCGTGAAATGAATACTAAGTATGATTTAAAACAACAGCAAAGTTATACAATCGAAGTTAGAAAGTATCAGAAGAAGTTGAATTGTGATCTCTAGTTCATCAACATTTGTTAGCAGATGTCTTATATTTTAACTGGCTATCAGCGTGTCATTTCCTTTAAGATGACAAAAACAAACAAAAAATGGTATCAAACTATATTTAATTGGTAACATCGGATTGAGAAATGAAATATTCTATAATAAGACTTGAAGTTTTGCAAGTATTAACTTGAATACTCTGACAGTTTAATCTGACGGGAGATGGCTTATCAAACATGCTGAGTAAAAATTAATATCTATGTCAATATCAGACTCATGCTTGTACCTCAAAGTATCATGACTAGTGAATAATTTCATGAATCAGATTCTGTTGACCATCGGACGAAATACAATTGTTATCAGTTGTTTTTCTTTTATTAATTAATGAGGTTCTTTCATATTAATCGCGTATAAATTTGTTTCTATCCATTTGTTGATTCTTTCAGAATCGTTAGATTTAGATTAAATACATACAGTTGTTAACAAGAAGTATCTTTAAAAAAAAGATAATAGGCCGTAGTAAAACTGGTGAACTTGCATATGTTGGTTAAAACATATATATTTAAGCTCGATTGCGAAACAAATTCTTGCAACTTATATTAATCACGTTCAAACGTATGCTTGTACTTAGTTGTCCATACAAAGTCATATAAAAATGTTAGCAAAGCTTGCATAACAATGACATAATAATTTCGTGTAAGTTATTAATCTTTATAAATGTCCTTGTTTCATAAAGGCAGGAGCTATCCTTTACATTTTAAATTAGAACTACCTTATACTGACAAGAACTATCATTTACATTTTATTTTAGAATGGCTAATGAAATTCCCGGATTTCATTTTGACCAATGAAAACTCTTCTTATATTCAGTTCTTCCCTGTAAATTTTACAGGAAGTCAAACTGAAAAGAAGCCGGCATTTGGCCAGAAAAAATGAAATATATTATTGATAATATAGGTATACCTAGACGGCTAGAGTGTCTGTCGATTAACTCCCACTGATTATAAAATGGCTAATAAAGCTGGTTCTGTTGAGAATACTTTTAAATGAATAGGCCTTCTTTAAAACATTTATAAAATGATATTGTGAATCCTTTTCAATTGTTAAAGTTATAGTAAACTATCTCAAATTGTTGGTTATCGGGTAATTTCCAGAAGATGGGAGTGTTTTGAAAAATGATTTGCAGAAATTAAAAATATTAAAAAGCCTCCTACGATAAATTCTTTTTGTTTTGTTTTTCGCATTAATAAAGACAATGTGTTTGTTTTTATCCTCGTCCACGGGCTAAAATTATTAAAATTTTAATGATAATAATGATTTTCAAATAATTAAAAATTGAAAATGACAGATTCGATTATAAAAGTGAGATATAATTTTGTAAGTTGGCCATGTTTGAATAATCTGTGGTACACGAAGGTGTCTTTTTCCTTAACATTAGCATAACTTTACAAGCGCTAAAATGTTATATTAGAGAATCGTGTATAATGTTTTTACAAAGAATAGTAGACACGTGTGATTATAACGCGATGAAATAATAACCAGATATTAAGAATATGATTTGATTTTATTTTGAACATTTTACGTGACTAAAATATGCTTTTACTCTTGGTTTAGATAAATCGTTATTATATATTCTGAAAATGTTTTAAGCCATACAAAATCCTAAGCTTTTTATCTTTTTCAAAAGAACTTCTGCAATCATTTGCGCTATCTTGTTTTCTCATAATTTGCACAAGGGTACAGATTGGTACCCGCCATTCATCATTTGTATACCATCTCATCTAGCAAAAACACAAAAAAAATGTCTATGCTGGTCAAATCTAGATTCTACCGGATTAGATAGGCATTTATTTTTCACTGTAAAATAATTTAGCTTAAATATATCGAATGAAATTTGAACATTCTTTCATATTGACAAAATGCGCAGTTTTAAGATTATTTTTAAAGATGAATATTGTACTAAACGTCATGTGTCGTGTGGATACCATAGCTTATTGTTAAAATAAAGCAATCTGTTGTGTTTATTTTATCGTCAATCAGAAAAATTTTAAAGCGATATTTTCCTTATTTCGGTATGCTGAAACGAAACAAAACAATAAAGAAAAAACTGCCTTGCTGAACATCTTGATTACAATATAAACATCTTGCTATGTGTTTCGTCTAGTGTTGTATAATATTCGTTTAAGGAAGAATTATACGAAACATAATTTTTTATTCTTCATTGATAAGATACAACGGCATGTTTGAATTACATGTATATATATATATATATATTTCAATTATGTATTAAAATCACTCAATACTCCTGGATAACTGTCAAATTATATGCATTTTATGTTTCATTATCAAGTACCAAACTTGATCAAAGGACATGCTTTAAGATTTCTGATTATTGTATCACTTCCATATAAGCTAATGTGAATGAATAATTAGGCTATGTGCGGATAACTATCGTGGCTGATTTGTAACGCTTTTGTGCATCGCGTTGTCGCTAGCGACAGCACGACAAAGCGTCAAACGGCGCGTTGTCTGACTTTCGTCTTGTCGTTCTTTCGCTTATGATGCACGCCAAACGGCGCGTTGACGTTCGGCGTGTTGTCACACTATCTCTAGGCTCACATCGGAGGATTGTCTTATATGCCAAGCGACAGGGCAACATCACGCCGCAAGACAACGCGCCTTTTGGCGTGCTTCACTATATACAGGACGACAGTGCGACAATCAGCCACCATAGATAACCTATATGCGTAACATCGTATCTGCATCCGTAGTTTTCGAGATAGAATTTTGTTTAAGTAGGGCTCGATTTGTAAGTAGGGCTCGATTTGCAATGTAAATTTTATTTAAGTAGGGCTCGTTTTGCAATGAATTTTTGGCATGCCTATAAGAAATTGCCTACCCTGACCACATCCTTGTTTGACATGGAATAAGAAACTCCCAGCCAGGATTTTTAAAGCTATTCTGTTGATGACAGAGAATACAGATATCAATTTTTAGATTCAAGTCAAGACGAAGAAGAAGAAGAATTCTATATTTCAAAATCCACATATGAATAACAACAGTCTGGTTTAGGAAAAACTACAACATCCTGAGCGATACAATACATTACACAATACGGTACAATACAATGACGGACATTGAATAATTAAGTAACTCACTTTCAACATATTGTTACAAAGATGTACTCGTATTTTCAGAACTGTATGATATCATTGACAGTCTATATAAAAGATACTATTGTATATTTTCATACATGTATTTCTCTTTGACTGTTTTGCTTATTACCTTGTTTCGTGTGCGTTGTTGTTACTACAAATCAATAATGATAAATGTCCACTTGTATGCACATATATAAATATTCATAATGTTTAGTATTACTTACCCATAAACATAATGTTACATAATGCCTTGCATCAAAAATGACAATACTTTTTACTACTAAAACTCCAAATCTTAACAGTTTTTTTTATGTCAGTCATAAATATGTCAGATTTAGACACACATACAAATATGTATTTTAGTATTTGACAAATTGCCTTGTATCGAAAACGAAAGTGCAAGACGGTTATTACTATATCCAGAAGTCATCAATGCATGCCAAACCAGTATGACGCAAACAAGAGAAATAACCATGTCATTCATTATGTCAACAATAATCAAGATTAGTTTACCTTTAGTTTTTAACTGTAATGAAATTGTAACATGGATTAAAAATTCATACAATTTTAAGAAATAAAATGAAAAAAAAAGAAAAAAAAAGAACTGCGAACATTATACAACATATCATAAAAAAATATAAAAAACATAAAAAAGGTACCAAACAAAGTTTGAAAATAGGAAAATGATTCTATAAGTGTAGAAGAACATATGAAAACTCAGAAAGCAACTTTTCAGGCTTACGGTATATTTTAATTTTTACTCTCTAATATTGTAACGTAGACTCTTTCCGAACCTTGAAAAGATTTATTTACTATTCAATTTTTGCTAAACACCATAAGTTAATTCTTGTGTAATAACAAGTAAAAAAACCAGATTTCTTTCCAATTTTTGAAAATTCTGATTCAGCAATGTATTGAGATAGTCCACTGACATGAATCCGTCCGTGTGAACTAATCCGTTACAAATGGTCTATGTAGGTAGCATGGAAAGCATTATCCCCAGTATTTTCATGTTTTGATGGGGTGTACAATCACATGTCTTTTGTTATACGCCGACATTACCGGCTTGATCCCAGACAGTGGCTTACATTTCTTTCATATCGCAAAAGCTAACATTAGGCGGTATTTGAGAGATGCAGAGTTATGGAGAGATGCAGGGATGGTGCAGAAGGAGGCCACCTTCCATCAGGTTGGTGCGGCGCTTGGTGTACACAACACCTTCATCACCAGCGGCTGGGAAGGATACCGGCTACATGGAACACCCGCCAGGAGGCATGCTGGAGGTAGGCAAAGGGTCACAACACCAGCTCAGGATCGGTTTTTGGTCGTTCAGGCACGTTGTGCAAGGTTTTCGACAGCAACTCCTCCTTGAGATGACCTTGCTAATGCTGCGGAGGTCCGTGATTTCTCGCAGATGGTACGTAGACGGCTGCACGAATGTAATTCGCGATCTAGAAGACCTTGCATACGTGTCCCCTTGACGCATCGACATCACCAGGCCCGTTTGGAATGGACCATGGGGCATACACGGTGGACCAAGCTTCACTGTAGACACGTTCTGTTCACTGATGAGTCCAGGTTCTGCTTAGACTTCACAGATAGGCGTGCTAGAGCCTGGAGAAGACAATGTCAACGGTTTCAGGCAGCAAATATTGTTGGGCATATGGTGGGGAGGCATAAACTGGGAAGGACGAACATACCTGGTTGTGCTAAATAGAGGCAGATTGACAGGTCATCCATACATAGACATCTTAGGCAACCAGGTTTGGTCTGGAATACACGGCAATCAGTTCATTCTAATCGACAATAATGCTCCCCCTCCCCCATATAATAGGGCCAAGGCGGTCCAGGACTACGTAGAGAGGGAACCTATTGAGCGCATTTTGTGGCCAGCTCGCTCATCTGACTTAAACCCAATAGAATACATGTGGAATGAGCTGCAGGTTAGAATTTCAGCTCGTCAGTTGCAACCCAAAAACAATCCAGTAGCTTGTAGCCATGTTGCTCCGAGAATGTGAAGCCTTACCCGTTAGAACGATCAGAAATCTAATAGGGAATATGAGAAGCGCTGCCAAGCTGTCATTCATATAAAATAACAATAACAACAAAAATCAGTCCAAAATCAGTGAACATCATTTATAGGTTTAAATTCGTCCTTCAGCTGATTTGATAAAACGGTAAACCAACATTTAAAACCTTTCGCACGGCGTTAATAAAATCATCCTAAAAATATTCACACTTAAATATATGGTGCTTAGCAAAAGTGAAGAAGTATATAACATCGTCGACAGCTTGAAAAAATGAGTCTTCAGTATTATTAATTGCTTTGAAATTATTCGTATCAGATTCTAGTGATATATCTTTTGGTGCATTTGGTGCAATTGATTCCTTAAAAATTCGCCAATAAATTTAAAGTCTAGCATTTTTAAAGTTTGCATTTGGTAATTTATAAGTGACTTGTTTGTCTTTTTCATAATTAAAGTCCCTAACATTCATTATTCTTATAAATAATTCTTGCTTTTATCATTACCTGTCTATTGAGGTAATTTTCATTACGCCAAGGTAATTTTGTGTTTGATAAAAATCATTCCTGCTATTGTTACAGCTATCATTGATTTGTTTTTAGTACTTGTTTTTTTTATTTGATATGAGTATTACATTTAACTGTTTTTTAAACATTGGTGAACAAACTTGATCAATACAACTACCAAAACATTAAACTTTACTGTCAATATTATCATAACGTTAAGCATTCTCTACAGATTGGTAATTGCAGTTATAAACTCTTCACTATTTATTTTTTTCAACATATAAATCTTTATAATCATTATTCCTTTTGTAACAACTACTTAGTTCTTAAACTCTGCTTTGTTATGGATATTTACAACATCAATGGTTTGGTACATTCTGCCCTTTAAGGTTAACTCAGCCAAACAATGGTCAAATAATAAATTAGGTTCATGTATTTAAATAAATGATTTAAATTCAGTTGAATATCAACAATACAATACTCTATAACACTTGACCCATTATATCTTACAAAATATAAGACCCCGACTGTTCAGGAATCCCTACCCTCCTATAAGCCATTCTTAATCCAGTTTTCTTTAAAATATCAAGCACCCATTTGAATTAGTATATTCATCCTGTGAAAAACGAGATAATGTTACATGTACATCAGCTGTATAATCATCTGGAAGTAAATCATGATTAAATAAAATATCAATATCATCAACAACGTAATCGGGTAAGATAAAAACCCTCGAGATAAAATCGCTTAATAGCATAAATGTACATTTTTTATCTCCATACATATCTTCTTTGGGGCGTCCGTGGCCGAGTGGTTAAGGTCGTTTAATTCAAACCACTTGCCCCTCACCGCTGTGGGTTCGAATCCCGACAGGGACTTTGGATTCTTTCATGTGAGGAAGCTATCCAGCAAGCTTACGGAACGTCGGTGGTTCTACTCAGGTGCCCGTTCGTGCCTGAAATAATGCACGGAAGGGCACCTGAGGTCTTCCTCCACCAGTAAAGCTGGAACGTCGCGATATGACCTATACTGTGTCGATGTGACGTAAAACCAAAAAACAAACAAACAAACATATCTTCTTTGACCTCTGTGATTGATGCGCGTTTTCCAGTGGTTGATATTATGACGTAGATTTCACTGGACTAGTACGAACAGACTGTCTGATGATGTCGACCAACATTTTAGTCTACCACGTGATTGTTTGTTTACTTTCTGTGAGTTTTACCCGTTAAAAGTTTGTTTCATCTCTTTTTGTGATGTTTTTTTAATCTGAACTGTGGATTAATTATTTAAACTTGATTGTGACTCAGAGGTTGCTTGGGAGTACATGACAGCATCGTTTATAGGACAACAACCCTGTACACTTGTAGGAACAGACGGAAGATTCATATTCTGAAGACTTTCAATATGTAAATGATTGTTGTTTATTGTTTTGTGATTTGTGTTGTTGTCTTAAGAAGGAAAAAGGGTTGACATCGTTGGCTGCTTTGTTATATATTGTTCCTAATCAGTTCGCGTTTTAGTGTGTGTTCCCACAATTTCGTCCCGGCAAGGAAACTTGTCTATCATGACCCTGTCATTTACAATAAGCGTTGCTGGTTATTTCAAATGCACACGCTTTAAACGGTTTTTACGGTACTCTTTGTACGCTGGGCAAATATTTTTCCTAGCAGTTCAGACTTAAGGTGGGTAATCTCTATTAACAGCCTATTTTGTACCTGGAAGATTTCTTGCATTTCTCATCACACTATCGAAATTGTGTAATGAAATACATACTCCATTTTAGTTACATTTATATAATTTAACTGGGAAAACTAAGAATGATTTTTATTTTCCCTCCATATTTTCAATAGGTCTTTTGAAAACTTTTTTTTCTTCAGAAAACTGAGGTTATATAATTATTATTCATAATTATTTGATATGAAGTATTAAAAATATTTAGAACTGTAATGAAATAATAACTTACTATTTATCTCACAAATGGTTATTAATTTCCCTCCATTTTTTTTCAAAATGAGAAACAGAGTTTAACATATCTAATGTCCCATATCATGCGTTTAAGTTCAACAATAAATTTCCCAAGAAATTCTGTATACTAGGTCGTTGCATTCTTAAATTTCATTATCAAAACTAATTTACATTTGAAATATAAAATTGAAAGTTGGTTGATTTCAATTTACACCCCAATCTTTCTAAAACATGACCATGCTGGTGACAATTTTCCGAGTGTAATATTTGCTTTAATGACATTATTATATAACTAATATTATAAAATCCTACAAACTATCCTAAAATGTTATTTATACTTACCTTGACTCTTTGGCATATAGGTACATTTCATTCATTCTTGATAAACATGTTTTGTGATATAAGCAGCTATAAAAACACAAGATGAGGTATATTTTGATATAGGATGACAAACCATATACTGATACAAGCAGCTTATATACTAGTTTTGCCTATTTATGTTTCTGGAGATCACTTTTTATCACTCATTTCAGTCTATATGAGTATTACACGAATTGAATATTTTTGTTTCTTTATTTCCTTGCATAAATCCTTTAACATTGTGCGGAAGCGTAATTGCACAAGCACAAACACACTTATGTTTCCAAAGCAAAAGTAACTTGATTTCAATCCATGTAAATGTATTTACTCGAAATATTTGAATTTGTTCTAAACACGTTAATCAAACCGAGTCTGCAATTCTTATGTAATTTTGTTGTGATTAATGCTTCCGAGGGATCACTTTGTTTCCAGATATGTTTACTAGCTTTATATAGACGCCATGTATTTGCAATGGTTTTCTTGTTGTTTACAAATAGCAAGCTGATTATAGACCAGAGAAAATATATAAATTCACCTATCTAAGGTACCTGACACTGATATATATTTTCTTCTTTCAAACCAGTAATATAAATTTTTCCGAGATGGCCATTTTTTCAAGTTTATCAGTCTCTGCAAATTGTCTAAGACTGCACTCTATTTTATTGGTGATAAATTATTTTGTTGCTTGCAATTTGGTTGTAAGCAGACCATTTTTTTGGCGACTAGTCGTCTTTTTGAATGCATTTTGGTTGCTGTTGCAGAGTATATTTTAATATGCTGGCTTTTTATTTCGATGCGAATAATTATCTACCTTGGATTTTTGATATAAGTATTTATTCATATACATCCACGACCAACCCGGACGAAAGCAGACACACTGAGATGCCTTGCCAAGATAGCAGAAATAAGGAAATTGCGATTATAGTAATGTGAACATAAGTGAGTCCGAGTCATGAGTGTCAGATGAGAGCCGTGCAGAAATGATGGCTTAGACAAGTTGCTTTTGAGGTCACTGGGTCAAATGTCAAGGTCACAGGGGCATTGATTCCCAAAACTTGTCTGCCCAATAACTTAAGATTCTATTGACCCACAGTCATCATATTTGAGATGGAGGTTAGTCATGGCCATTTGGTGACCCCGTTTTATTTTGAAGACACTTGATCAAATTATTTCCTGGGTATATTAAATGCGTTCCCAGTTCTGCATAGTTAAGATATAGAATAGCTGGGTAACAGAGGGGAACCCGAGTTTCTAATTTTGGAAACAGAGCATGCCCATTAAGGATACCCGGTTCAGATGAAATGTCGAGAAATTTAAGAAGTGTGTGCAAATAGCTTAATGTGCCTACCTATCGACGTTTCGGATTAAATATGGACTGGTAAGCAAAAGTTGATAGCTGCCTTACAGTACCTGTTTCAGTAGTTTGAATAAGAAATTGTCTTCTAATGGCTCGGTCAGGCGATGTCCGACCTAGTCAAAAAGTGCATTTTTTGTTTTAAAATTAGATCTTTTGCCGTATAAACCGGTATAATAACACGCCCGTTTAACTCACAACGAGTGAAAAATGTCCATCGGTTAAAATGTTGTGAGCAACTTCCGTTCCTCGTTGTGAGCACCCATCTTTGACGTGTGACACGATAAACAAGGTGAGTTTTTCATAATTTTTGAAGAATACAGACATTTATATAAAAATATCGGAATGCAGTTAGCTAGCGATGTGTTTTCCGAGTATGCACATGTAAAGATATTGCCTGTTGGTGGACAATTTGATTGAAATACCGTGCGACGCAGTCACTCGAGGTAGCTGGAAAACTGGAGACAACTTCTCTTTGGACCTAATTTAACATTGAAAACGTCGATTCTTGTGACGTTTTGTGCATTCTAACCTAAAACAGATGCCCACAAGTCTTCAGCGTAAATTATTATCTGAAAGTCTTCATAGAAACAAAGATATACCCCTTTTTGCTTTAATCCTCGTCGTGAGCACCATAACCTCGTTGTGAGCAAGACAAGCGCAGTGCGTGTATGGTTTCAATATGTAATTCAGATGGCGAAAATATAATTTTCAATCTACCAAAGCAATTTAAACGTTTTTGCACAGCAGCATTTCTTTGCAAGACGTTGTGCATACCCCAAAGGGAGGCATATTAGTTTTGAACTGTCCGTCTGTCAGTCCGTCAATCTGTCCGAAAACTAAACATTGGCCATAACTTCCTTATTAGTAAACGGATTTGATTCATATTTGAACACAACATCCCTTAGCACAAGACCTTCCTACGGACCTGTATTTTTTTACCTTGGCCCCTGAATGGCCTTTACCTTGAAGGTCAAATTGTCCCAAAACTTAAAAATTGGTCATAACTTCCTTATTAGCATACGGATTCTACTCATATTTTGAAACAACACCCCTTTAGACTGAACTGTATTTTTTTTACCTTGTACCCTGAATGACCTTCTAGAACATCCAAAAACTTTAACATTGGTCATAACTTCTTTATAAGTAAGTGGAATTAATTCACATTGGTCATAACTTCTTTATAAGTAAGTGGAATTAGTTCATATTTGGACACAATGCCCCTTTGGACAAGACCTTCCAACTGCCCTACATTTATTTCACCTTGACCTTGAATGACCTTCACATTGAAGATCTAATTGTCCAAAAACAAATTATCTGGTCCATAAATCAAAGGACAAAACACCACTTCAGGGGCATGTCAACTTACCGTGATAGTTCTTGTTGTACATAACTTGATCAGTCTTCAGCTCAGGATAAACACATGTATGTGTGTATCACACAGATTGTGAAATTGTTCAAATATTCATAAACTCCCCGTGATGTTCACTCGTGCCACACTAGAGTATACGAAATAAAATACCTGGATTACCTCCACTAATTAGTTCTTCTGTTAATCTGATGACTTGTGAATATGAAGAATAATTTTCAGAAAAGAAAAAGAAGAACTATTGCAAAGAAACACTATTGTACAAAACGTTTTGATTGCTTTTTTGTAGATTGAAAATTGTATTCTTGCCATTTGAATTACATATTAAAACCAGACAAGCACTGCGCTTGTCTCGCTCACAACGAGGTTATGGTGCTCACAACGAGGATTAAAGCAAAAAAGGGTATATCTTCGTTTCTATGAAGACTTTCAGATTATAATTTACGCTGAAGACTTGTGGGCATCTGTTTTAGGTTAGAATGCACAAAACGTCACAAGAATCGACGTTTTCAATGTTAAATTAGGTCCAAAGAGAAGTTGTCTCCAGTATTCCAAATACCCCGAGTGACTGCGTCGCACGGTATTTCCATCAAATTGTCCACCAACAGGCAATATCTTTACATGTGCATACTCGGAAAACACATCGCTAGCTAACTGCATTGCCATATTTTTACATAAATGTCTGTAATCTTCAAAAATTATGAAAAACTCACCTTGTTTATCGTGTCACACGTCAAAGATAGGTGCTCACAACGAAAAAACGGAAGTTGCTCACAACATTTTAACCGATGGACATTTTTCACTCGTTGTGAGTTAAACGGGCGTGAATAATGTACATGTTTGGAAACAAAAGTCATTTTTGAGTCAATATCACTAATTTGGTGAAAATTGGTAGATCTCGGACTTAAAATAAGGCCAAGTGATAGTTCCACCGGTGACCCTTTCTACCTTGTCTTTATTTATAGTATAATGGATGAAATTAGAAAAAAACAACACATCGATTGCCTGCGGGTGGTTCTATCAATCTGTTTTTAACAATGTAATAAAAAATTTACAGTTTGTGATATCCATGTATATCCAAATCCCTATTTGAATAAAAGTAGTTTAACTATTGTTGCCCAACAATTCCTTCAAGCATTGCCAAGAGCCTATTGCATTAGGTAGCATTGTTTTGGATATCTGTGAGAAGGCATTTGTAATTATTAATACTAATAACGTATAAAAGTTGTGTTATACTTAATGCATATAGGTCGACGTTCACATTCTCCTAACACCATACATGTATTTGTAGTTTTATATATAGATTCAATTAATTTTGGAACTACATTTTGTATATTGATATCCCCATACTTTCGGAACCTGAACATAAAATTGGTTTGAATTATTGAACAATTCCTTAATTGGGAAATAACGAAATGGTTTCTGAAAATGGCGTATAACATTAAGTGCTCTCTGAACTTGACAAGCTAATTTTTCATGAGCCTGATTCCAAGATAATTTTGGAGTGATTTATAATCCCATGTTCTTATCTAGTGAAAAGGTATTTATAGGGTAGTCTCCATAGAACCATTTTTCATATCTTTTAAGGGGACCACCATTACGAAAAACATAATTTCAGTTTTTTCAAGATTACGCGAGCTGGATTAGGGAACGTCGGTGGTTCTACTCAGGTTCCCGTTCGTGTCTGAAATAATGCACGGAAGGGCACCTAAGGTCTTTCTCCACCAGTAAAGCTGGAACGTCGCCCATATGATACATACTGTGTCGGTGTGAAGTAAACTCCAATTAAACATGAAAAACATAAACTTCTGTGAGGTCATCATATTTGTATATACAATCGTCTACTATAAGTTTATTAAACATGACAGATGCGTAGTGTCCGTTATTTTGTCCACTTATCGTGCGTTCTCCGAGGTGTTTTCGATGGCGCCTTACACGATCTGAATAATTTTGATGTATAGAATACTGAGTGCGCTTGCCAGATTTACAGGTTGATGATCACCTGTTCTCTCTACATTTACAAAGGAATTCAATTTCTAAAAACAACTTCCTAAATATTTATAAATTCATTGAACAGCTTTTATTAACAATTACCTATAAGCTCCTGATCATCGCATACAACACTTTCAGTGCTTTTATTTACATATCAATATGTTTGAAATTACATTTCTGATGTCATAGGTTAAATGGGATGGATATCCTTGAGACGCTTTTGGCAGATTTGCGATCATAAAGTCATGTCGTTATAAGATATGTATTCATCTGGTTAACGCGGTTTATTCTGTGTCACCGTATTACAACAATTACCTTTATTTCCTAAGTCGCTACGCTCAAACGTAAATACCTGTACATTATTTATCCCATAATATAGGAATCGAAGGAAGAAAGAAAAGCAAATACATAAATTCACATTTAGGATTGTTATCTGCATTGCCGTTTATCTACATTGCTAATACGTGTTCTTAAAAACAGCACCAAAGTCTGTATACATGACAATAACATCTCAACATTAAATCGGTATAATCTAAAATGTCTTTCTTGACAATAGTCTCATATCTTTATTACGTACATCAACATGGAAAAACACAGTTATGAACTTACTTTCCATGTCAGTATGCTGCGAGCCAGCTGTGCAAACCTGCTCCATTGTGGGAGGGGGCGTAGCAGGAAACCAAAAACTCAAGACCAGCCACTTTCCGTAAGTGTTCTGACATAATTTAATGAGAAGACCCATAAAAAAATCCTCTTACTATGTAAAATGTAATTAAAAGCCAAATTTGTACGCTCAATAACTGCAAGCCTTCCGTGAATAAGCTCAGAATAAACAGACACAAAAAGGTGAAATAAGAATCCCGAAGTCGCACAAACACGAACATTCAGTAATTATTGATTGCATTTTTTTATGAATAAGTTCAGAACATTTTACAAAAAAAAAGAACAATTCACTTCTAATATAATGAATATAAAAACTGAACCAATTAAATTTGAAATCCGAAAAGTTCTATGTATCGCATTTCAGTAACAAAAGAAGCGTTCTCAACAATAACGAACATTCTGGAATAGTAGTGCATCTTACTCTTGGAACAAAATCTTTTAAATATACAATATTTTCAGCTAAATTAAAATCGTAACCAGAACGTCGTAGCTTGCGTTAATCAATTTATAAATGCATCTTCCTAATACTATTTTTCATTAACCATTTATATTTATAAATCTATTATAAACCTTGAAGAAATTATTCTGCTACTATATGAATATTTTTGTGTTTTTTTCTTTGTTAGTGTTTTCACCAGTATTTAAATTGGCCATTAAATGTAGAACCAAAGAAAATCACCGTTACTTTGCAAATTATCTCTACTTTGTGCGTGCCAATTGTGTGTACTTTTCGGGAGGGTGGGAAGGATTCAGTGTACGATAGAACAAAGAGCGGGTGCAAAGAAATTCTTTATGATATTACAAAATTGTTCAATGTTAACATAATATAAATCAATATCAATATAATATGCATTTCATATTTGATTTTAAATATTTAATATCAGATGCCCAGACTCTTTGTAACTAATTCCTAAATTGGTAGCTGCTGTGGCTTCCCTCGATCTTAAACTTTGTAATCCAAAATGAGATCTAAACTAATGAAGAAAACATATCAAGAATGATTTCCCTTGATCTCGTATAAGATAAAGACGGGTCTGTGCATCTTAACTTATAAAACTGTTTAGATGTGCAGTATGTAAGTGAACGAAATATAATCTCGTTTGAATCATCATTAATTCAAGCATATTTGAGATATAATTTATGCAATTATACTGGACATGTTTTCTATCACACTCCATTTACCATCTCTATAAATGTCAGTTTTACTTTTTCATGCGATCGTCATGAAAAGTAATATCAGAACATCTTATAGAAGTTAATTCAGAAAATCTAAAGAAGCCTGCATATCCATGTAAACACATTGTAATACTTCTTAACCTAAAGAAATTATTTTTATCGTTGCTATACATAAACACTAATTTATGAAACATTTCCGGTGTAATAGGTTCTTTTTATGAAAATGCATGTCCAAGAATTATGTTAGCTGCCTCCCGTTCTGACCTTATAGAACATCCGGCCAAATCACGAGTCCATTTATCTCTGTAAAAGGCATCGTCAACACTAGACGCTGAATTACATTTTGAGTGATAGAAACCAAAACCTGGTAAAGAATTAAGTTTGTAATTCGACGCCCACTGACATCAGGCATTGAACGATCGTTAGTACATTTTGCTAGTATTGAAAGCTCCAGACTTTAAACAACGCTTGGAAGACTAGCAGCCAGGGACGACAACTCTGGATTTCTTGTACTTCTCCAAATGACTATATAACTATGAAGCTATCATACCTGCAAAACGTAAAACGACAAGAAAATTTTATAAAAATATTTCCGACGATATAAAAATGTAATCCTATAGTTCCGAATTTCAGACAATACTAGTATAAACAACCAAAATACAAATAAATATAAACGGAAAGCTGAAAATAATTAAAACTGAGTCCATATGAACCGTTCATCACGCTTTATTTCTAAGTCTATTCGTTATCCGTAAAAAAGACTAAAAATATTACAATCAGCGGAAAATCAACCACAGTCAAACCGTTATTATGACCAAACAAAATCAGCTAATAAAATAGAAAATAAAACCTATCAAACAACAATATTGTAAATCTTAAGATAAAAAAAATCTCGCACATCGATGTTTTCCACTGTCTATCGACTAGCGTACTACACAATTAATTATGTTTTGATAAATCTCAATAGGCGCTTGTCACTGCCCAACTGCTGGAGTATCAAACAATAACAAATTTATTGTCATCGTTATAAAAATAAATGAACTATCTCGCTATACATATAACAAGAAATAATTATAAAAATATAAGAGTGGTCATAGTGCACGTGTAAGGCTGTGATATGATTTCACAAAAATGATTAAACTTATTATATTAAAACAGAACAATCTAATCGTATAGCTAAAACTTTACTGTTGAATCTTTCAGACACAAAAATAGTTTGTCTATTCACATATTGTACAGAATGTCTTGTCTTTAGGAAAAACACAAAATATCAATGAGGTATATTTCGGGTATACTGCTATTACCAAACAATATTGGCCAAAAACGGTGCCGATGGCCAATGAGGTACAATTAAAACTCATTGTGCTTTACAAAGGACCAACTGATTAATAGTTTTAGGCACAAACGTAACAGGGGGAACCAGCCAGTTATTTTCCCCTGACCAATCAACTGAAAAGGCATCGACTTGCTCTGTTCCCGGAACCCAGAACAAAGAATCAAATTTTTTTAACTTTACAATTATAATATTTGGCAAATCGATCTATCGAAAAGGCCCCCACATATCATCTAAAAAATTGAAAAATTCTGTATTAATGCCCCAATCATCAAACATCAAAAAACGTTACTAATTTGATCTGAAACTTATTTTGCGCCCTTGGAACCCAGTCTATATGTTAGCGTATACCTTCTTAAATACAAACATCAAAAATGTACACAGCGATGGAATGTAACTTTTGTTTCATACTCTCCCCGTCAATGATTGTAACACAGTTTTGATTATCGGACTGATTTACCGGAAATAAACATAACGAAACTTTGTAGATCAAAATATATAGCAGACAACTTCAGCCATGTTGAACTCTCAGTTTTATTTCACACTCAGACCAATTCATATGACAAATACATTTATCAGAGTTTAACATATAAGACCCATATGATGGCATCAGAGAAGATATTTATATTATACTTCTGTTCAATGAAATAGAGCTTAAAAGGATTGCTTTTAAACTGATATCTCCAAAAAATGACTGATGTACACATCCGTCTACTAAAGACATTGAAAACAGTACATTATAAAATGGTACGGTGTGGATTTTTAGTAATTAGTTTGAAAACTTCCCCTAAAGTAGGCATCACACACATAACTTTCCCGTAAAACGTGCTAACTCTCATGCAGTCGTGAAAAGTAAAATATTCAATTTTTTAAAACTCATCCGACAAAACTTGCATCTTAAGACCCCGATTGGAATGATTTATTCACATCCCAGCCGTCGTCCAAAATACAACCAATCGGATACTATATTCCGTGCATGTTTCACGATGCACCTTAAACACTTAGTGAAAATGAGTCGCTGATGTTAACCCAAATTGCAATACGGTTAAAATATAGTACTTGTGAATACCGTTATAATTCCAAGAAAAAAAAACTAAAAATGTCTGCTGAGAAGTAAAGATATCGATATGATGATACGCTGACGTAATATCAAATTGAACATTAACCCATACCCAGCTTAAAGAAGAAAATCAAATGCTACTTTCAAAGCCTCAAACTTAAAATGTTCTTTCCAAACGTTATTATTTAAGTTTCATAGATCTAAAATTAACCTTTTCGTCCCAGAATTATTAACTGAAACAGACAACGGACTTACAGTATAAGGCAAAACCGATCCCGACCTAAATAAACCGGTA
The DNA here is from genome assembly GCF_026571515.1 of Ruditapes philippinarum. NCBI lineage: Eukaryota > Metazoa > Mollusca > Bivalvia > Venerida > Veneridae > Ruditapes > Ruditapes philippinarum. Next base: position 147,343 of record NW_026859934.1, read on the forward strand.
GTAGCCTCAGTAAACAAATTCACCGAGTACTCGAGCAGATTTATTAATGTTTTTTTTTATAAACGAACATTTCGAAGTATTATAAAAGGAATTTTTATACCCATTCTTTATGACATCCAAAATAAAATCTGGGTTTTTATCGTCATCTCCCAGAAATGATATTGTTTTAGTAAACTCCCCTTGACAAAAGAATTATTTGACTTGCATATGTAGTTATTATGAATAAAGGTTTTCTGATACTCAAAATAATGTTCATGAATATAGAAATTCATGTCTATGTAAAAGAATATTCTTTACAGTTGAATAAATCTACAAAATCAAACTTATCTTTAACTTTGCCTTCATTTTGAATTTGGAGTATGTCTGAGTCTTTGGGCTTGAACCAGCTTTTAGGAGCTGCCGACTGTGAACCTGGCTGAGATCCGCTGAAGCCTGAGAAAAACCGATGATAAATGACTTCCTTTGATCTTGGGACATTCAGCCCGGAAATGTCCCTATGCGAAACACTGTACCGTCCTGCTTGTCGAAAGGAACAAAAAAGCCTGACATTGGTTTGAATACCAAAAGGAGAACTAGGACACTGGTAACGGTTTCTTCGCTTTTCGTTTAGAGAGCGCATGACTTTCAGCGCGTCGTAGCCTCTTCTCGTCCTCGCTGTCACTGGCCAACTCGTCAGACTCATACTCGCACAACGTTTCCGAACCGCAAAACTTTTGTCAGCTATTTTGATGAGTTTGTTGCGTTTACAAACTGTCTTTTTGATTTCATCAGCTCAAGAGATTTTCCTTGTTCTCTCTGTTTTATAAGTTTTGCAGAAGCATCCAAATTATCATAAACGTCCTTTTTGAATAAGAACTGCTTCTTATTCCCTATGTACTTGAAATCTGGCGTACAGGTGCTTTCCTTAAACCTTTTGAATGTCGTTGTTGAAACTGCTTGTACTTCCTGCCAAAGATCTCTCTTAAACAATTTGAATTTTATTGTCGAAATACGTGTTGATAGAATCAAACAATTCCGAGTTCGAATCTCGTCTGTCGCTGAAAGTGGCTGAACTCTCGTGGGCAATCGTCTATTAATTCTTCGTTAGTAGCCATTAAAATTCAGTGTACGATAGAGTACATTAAACGTGTGTAGCAATGCAGAAAACCTCGAATGATGTACACATCCAACCGAATTTAATATACAATGTATATTACTGGTGCACGAAAATATCGTGCGTATCATTTTCAATGATTTTCAATACAATAAATATTCGATTACTTTAACCCAGGATAGATATATTTCTTGTTTTAAATAACTATCATTTGATAATATAAAAATTAATTTGTAGATATATTTTTTATTATACGATTTCTTTACATCTCGGCGTGGTTATTAAAGATCCTGTCTATTGTAATTAAGGTTGTTACCACACTTAAGCGAAATTTTATGTATGTATATTATTATTCTTCTAAAACAATTTTCAAGCAACGAAGAATATGTAAAATATGCACTGCAAATATTTGCCCACATTATATGTAATCATTTAAATATATGCATTCATTAAAAAAAATGACTTTTTAGAAAATAAATTTCTAATTACCTCCCTTTATCAACATGAAATTTAAATTCGGTAATATCTTTACAAATAATGCTTTTGGAACTTACAATATGGATATATCTTCATTTGAAAATTATAATTTTGATATAAAATATGATTTACAAGATCAACAAGGTAAGGCGACATTCAATGAACGCAACAAAATTATTAAATAATTTTGTTACAGGATCTTTAATGTCGAGATGATCATATTGATATGGGGTTTGTTAACATAAAGAAGATCTTATGTCGTGGTGTACCAGGACATACTGACATGAAACAATACAAAAATATCTATATTTTACTAAATAATACCAAAGTTCAAACTCATAGCTTCCGTACTATGTAGATTTTAAAACGTTATGATATTTAACATACTAGCAAATCATTGAATAGTAAGAACTTGTAACAAAGCCAAAGACGGCAATACGTAAATAACATGATAAAAAATGATATGAAGTAAAATTGCAGACCCAACACGCGATATAATTACAAAAATCATACATTCATTTTTATTGTATCTGTGATGCTTTACGTCCCTTACAATCAACTTATTGTTGAAAGTCTTGATTCGAATATCTTTTGACCAGTTGTTCATTGATAGTTTGTGCATCGGCAACGCATTCGTCTAATAGGGACCATAATATAGAAGCAGTGCTACAGTAAGATATCCCTCCCGCAACAATACATCCAAATACAGGCAAAACATAGGCTGTCATTTTCTCTGTAATTTCTGATGCAACCAATGCGGTCGTAAAATTAGTAACCATTTGTACAGTCGACACTGCTGTTCTCAAACGTCCTTTAAGATTTTCGAGAGCTATTTCCAGTGCGAGTGACATTTTCTGCAACGATTCATCATCAAGGCCAAACTGTTGTTTGTAAAAATCGACTTCATGCATAATGATTTCTTTATCTACAGCAATACTAACTCCTGGCATAGGAACTGCTCCACCAAGTGCTGAACCTAGTGCTACTATCATGATTCTTTTTCTAAGTACATTTTTCTTTCGATTTATGAGATCTCCTGTGAGACTTGTCAGTGTTAATGTCATCGCTTCTTGTTTCCATACTGGCGCTTCTTTGATCATTTTTTCTATGAGGATTGGGAAATCATAATCTTGATCATCGCGGTTGTCGATAAGGTAGACCTTGACGTTTTCAAACTGTTCTGTTGCTATTTGTTGTGCCATTTCATTTCGTATTTTATCAACTGTGACAAATTTACTCTCATCATTATCTTTTTCGTTGTTGTCTACATCATAATTCATTTTTGTACGGATAAAAATGAATTTTTTCTCAAGTTTTTCAACTTTCTTTGCTAACCAAATATCGTTTTCGTGAAAACGAGTTGCCGTCAATATCAGAAAAAAATCATACCTTTCAAAACCGACTTCTTCTAAATACTTTTCCTTCGGAAATTTCTGTGTACCAATCCCCGGAAGATCCCAAAGTGCAATACTGTTATTGTCTGGGTGCATATATTTAGTTGGTTCCGTAGTCGTTTCATTTACGCCAACCGCAGCTGCGCCTTCAGTCCGTGGTTTAACTCCTCTAAACTTGTTTATAAATGACGACTTACCAACCCCTGGACTTCCTGTGACAGCAATATTGACGGGGACATTTCTCCATTTGCTCATGTCTTCCTTGATTTTTTTATTTAATAATGACATTCCACCAATTTTAAAAGTTTCTTCGTATTCAGCAGCCTCTTTTTTGTCAAAAGTTTTAAGGTTTTTGATTACCGATGCCAAAGACTTACTTGCAGATTTGTTTCGTTCACTCATTTTGTTGATAGTTAAATAACAACCTGAAATAATAGTTTACAAAATATTGAAATTACCAATTTGACAAATTATTTGTATTTTATTATTTTTTTGACACATGATCAGTAATTTTGATCAATGTAACATTATATATTTTCCTTTTCTGAAATACTACTACTAAATTAAAGAAACAAACTCCAAACAAATATATATTTAAAAGGAAATTGTAACAGATGGAAAATTGAAGGATTTATTGCATTACTGAATGATATAATAGAAGACTTTATAAATTGAGCTATAATATCAAAGCAGTTTATTCACTCTTTTCTCCCTTTTTGCATATTAAGAAAGCTTCTAAATTTTCAGTTAATGTCTTACATCTTCAAAATATCCTGACGTAAATCACAAAATATTTAATTGAGTATCGACTAATCAATGTAAATGCTATACCTATCATTTATCATTGTATCTATCATTCTCTTGAAAATAAACAGGCCTTACACGTGGTTAAAAAATTACAACAACTTCATTAACCTTGATCAAACGACCTAAAACAAACCTAAAGGGTAGAAATCCTTCCAAATAACATACTATTATCATATGGCGCGGTTTGTTTTCATAACTACCTTAACATATTTGTTATATTGTAAACATGTAAAACAGCAACATTAAAAGCCACAACTGATAAATTATTAATACAAGAGAACCATGATGGTCTTGATAGCGCACTTCTGAATATAAATACTCTTAATGACAATTGAAAACCATAAACGAAAGATATAAAATCTAAATTTTAAACTGATTTCATAAAGTTTACAATTGTATTTGAAATAGTACATATGTAAAATATCACTGGTCACTATTGCTCTGGGAAACTTAAAGAAGTAACTTGTAACTATACACAATCAATGGTTTCCTTTAGAGTCAGTGTCTGCTATGAAACTCAATTGTAGATTCACTATTGTTACTGAAAGTTGAAGTCAATTGTTACTTTGCAAAAACGTAATTCTTGGTTGCTGAGGAAATTTACAGTTTGCTATAAGTCAATGGCTGCTATGATGTCACTGATTGCTATGGAAGTCAACAATGGAAATCAAACGGTTGCTATGGGAGTAAAATGTTGCTAGGTCAACGGGTGCTATGGGAGTCACTAATATGGGCAGAAACTTTTTGCTTTGAAAATCAATTGTTGCTTTAATAAGTCACCGGATGATATAAAGTCTTTGGTTGCTATGGACAGTCACTGATTGCTATGGAAAGACAATGGTTACAATAGATGTCACTTGTAGCTATAGAAGGTCAATGGTTGCTATGAAGTTATTGGATGCTTTTGAAAGTCACTTGATATTGTGGGAAGGAAGTCATTTGGTTCTATGGATGTCAATTGTTGCTATGGAAAGTCAATGGTTGCTACGGAATTTAATGGTTCCAGTATTAAGTCATTGGTTGCTTTGATAAGTCACTAGTAGTTATTGAAGTTTATGGTTGCTTTGGAAAGTCACTTTTTGCAAAAGAAGTCAATGGTTGTATGGAAAGTCAATTATTGCAAAATTTATTACTCATAGCAGCCTGTTACTACGGAAGGTCAATGGTTGTCAATGGTTGTCATCGAAAAACTGTAGTTGTCATGGATAGTCACTTGTTGTTCTAGAAATATATGGTTGCTATGAAATGTAAATGGTTGCTTTGAAAGTTAATGGCTGCTATGTAAGTAATCCTAAGTCAATGGTATGTATTGTAGTCAATGGTTGCTATTGAAAGTCAGTGGTTGGTATAAAAAGTCAGTGGTTCCATTGTAAGTTAATGGTTGCTATGTAAGTCGATGACTTATATTGAAAATCACTGGTTGAAGCTAAGTAAATGGTTTCTTGGAAAAGCAGTAGTTGCTATGGAAAGTAAATGGTTGCTATAGAAATCACTAACTTTTATTGAATGTCACGGTGGCTATTGAAGTCAATGTTTGCTATCGAAAGTCAATGGTTGCTATCGAAAGTAAATGGTAAGTTTGTATTGAAAGTAACTTATTGTTGTTGAAGTAAATGGTTGCTATGGAAAGTCACTTAATGTTGTGGATAATCATTGTTTGCTATGTAAAGTGCCTGGTTACTAAAGAGGTCTATGGTTGCTATTGAAAGTCCGTGGTTGCTATGCAAGTCAAAAGTTGCTAAACTAGTCATTGCTTGATATGGAAATATATTTGTTGCTATCGAAGTCAATCGTTTCTATGGATAGTCAATGGTTGCTATGTAAATTAAATGGTAGCAATATTTATCACTTGTTGCTATAGAAGTCAGTGGTTATTTGAAGTCACTGGCTGCTATTGAAAGTCATTGGTTACTATGGACATTCAATGGTTGCTACAATGGTACTATGGAAAGGAATTGGTTCCTATGCAATGTCACAGGTGGAAGAAGTCCATTAGATGTTAAAGGCAAAACAAAGACTTTAACCTTCGTGGTGTTAAAGAACAACATGTTTTAAAGTTTTTACATTTTTGTTCCCTTTGGGACAGGTCCAATTTTGGCTCCAGGGCAATAATATGATTTTTTTTGTTAAGATCCAACAGGCTATGTTTCATGCTAAACATCTTTGATATAGTACAAACAGTTTTCAAGAACAAGATTTTCAAAAAAAATTTACTGTAAAAAAGGAAAGCCATGACCCTCTGGGGCGAGGATAATTTCGACCCTTTGCCTCTCATGTGAACAAACTTTTTCTTTTGGGTATTGTTTCATATAAAAACAGGCTTTAGCTCTTGAAATTTTAGAGAAAACTATATATATTCGGAAAAGCCACGATCTCTTAGGGCGGGGATAATATAGCCCTCCAGGGGAATAATTTGAATTGGCAGAAGAGGTTCATTAGACATTGCTTCATGCCAAACGACTTTTAAAGATTAAGCTGTGGTTCTTGTATGTTACATTTCCTTTCAATGTGGTTGGCCATTGATGAATAATTATTGGATAACTCTGTAATTACCAGTAGTTTTCATGTTATGCTCCGGTAAAGGAAAAGTAACAAAGGACAGTAACTCTGTAATTTGTCAAAATGGAGTAATGATTCTTGTCCACTGTACTTCCTCTCAATACACTTGACCATTGTATGAAGTTGTTTTAAATTCCAACCAGTAGTTTTCAAGTTATGCTCCAGACAAGGAAAAGTAACAAAGGGCAATAACTATGTCATAAATCAAGATGGAGTTATGGTTCTCATGCACTGCAAGTCCTCTCAATGTGCTTGACCATTGTTTGAAGTTATACTGAATTCCAACCATTAGTCTTCAAGTTATGCTCTAAACAAAAAAGGCAATGGAAAAGTAACAAAGGGCAATAACTCTGTAATTAGTCAAGATGAAGTTATGGTTCTTGTGCATGGCACTTTCCCTTATTGTGCTTGACCATTGTATGAAATAGTTTTGAATTCCGACTAGTAGTTTTCAAGTTATGCTCCGGACAGAGAAAAGTAACAAAGGGCAGTAAGTCTGTAATTAGTCAAAATGGAGTTATGGTTCTTTGGCACTGCACTTCCTCTCAATGTGCTTGATCATTGTATGAAGTTATATTGAATTCCAACAATTAGCTTTCAAGTTATAGTCCGGACAAAAGAAAGCAATTGAAAAATAACAAAGGCCAATAACTCTGTAATTACTTTAGATAGGCTATGGTTCTTGTGCACTGCATTTTCCCTTATTGTGTTTGACAATTGTATGAAATTGTTTCGAGTTTCAACTAGTAGTTTTCAAGTTATGCTCTGAACATGGAAAATAACAAAGAGCAATAACTATGTCATAAGTCAAGATGGAGTTATGGTTCTCATGCACTGCACGTCCTCTCAATGTGCTTGACCATTATATGAAGTTATATTGAATTCAACCATAAGTCTTCAAGTTATGCTCCGGACATGGGAAATGCAACGGACCGCTTGACCGACCGACCAACCGATCGACTGACCGACCGACGGACCAACCGACCGACCAACCGACCGACCACCGGGTGACTCCTATATACCCCCCCCCCCAAACTTCGTTTTCGTCTATGACCCTAAGGGCGGGGCACGTTTGACTCAAAGGCTATAATTTGAACAATTTCCATTAAGGTACAACAGACAATATTTCTTGCAGAATATCTAAGATATAGCCCTGACAGTTTTAAAAAAAGAAGATTTTTAGAAAGACCGAAAAAAATAAGCAAAAGCCATTACCCTCTGAGGTGAGGTCATTTTTGATCCTATTTGAACAATGTTAGTAGAGATGTACTAGATAATGTTTCATGAAAAATAAAAACAAAACTTTAGCACTTTCCAATACCGTCCATGAACAGGCTCAATCAAACCGAGCCTGCAACATTTTCAATTTTTCCGTGTTGGGCTTTCTTTAGGGATCCTGTTTTTCTCTTTTTTAGCCTTTGTGGTGTTTTAGAGAAGATTTTTTAAGCTAGTATAAACAGATAAGAGAAATCTATGTGTTTTCGGGGTTTGTCCAATATTGACACAAGGGCTATAACATTCATCAAGGCGTTCATAGACGCTTTTTATATCTGTAGAGCAAAACGTCAAAAAGATACTAAATTCAGGGTAACGATTTTCAAAATTAAAATAAAAGTGTTCTGAATTATTCAAATTTTGAATCGAGAATTATAATCATGCATGCGTAACAGAAACAAGATGTCAAAAAAACCTCAAACACAATCATTTTTATATGCAGATGTTGTAAAATATTCTTTACCAGTTTGTATAAAAAATCAATAGGAACAACCTAGGCTATTATGCATAATAACCTTGAGCTTAGTATGGATTGAATGTAGTTCTACAACGTGGTTTCACATATTATGAAAACTAGTGGGTGTGATGTTCGGTAAAGTATATAGTTGACATCCAAGGGAAAATTAAGTCTATATCGGTGAAATTATGATTTAAAATTTATCTCTGATAATCATATTCAATTAAGAAATGCCAACTAATATACATTTGTTATCAAAATTGAATTAATGTGAACAGGTGAACATTTCTAACTTTCGGTTTCTACAAGCATGCTAATAAGTATATAAATTGTTACGAGCCAGGCGTAAAGAGAAAGAAAATCCAGCAACAAACTTGTAACAATAACAAATTTATTATAGAAAATTTATTAAAGAAAAAATTGAAGAACTATTTATGCTTACAAATACCTGAAGTCCAAATAAAAATGTAAATCTCAAATGTCTAGTCTGATCCTGGAAGGATCCTTTTGTGAACAGCACAGTTAAATCTCGGTTAAATCCAAGAACACTTTAGAATAAATTCCCAAAATAAAATCCACAAGAATAATTTAATCTATTTTAAAATCCAAGCTCCAATAAATCTGTCACTAAATTACTTAATATCCAAGTTGAATTATACTCCAAGTGTATTGATGACTTAAAAGGTAAAGGAAATGAAAAATATCCCCTTATATATATTAGCTAAGCTCATTCTAGATGTTCTACAGTAATCATAATCTAGCACCTTCAACAGTAAAGAATAATCTGGAAATTTCTATCTATATTGCATGAATCATAACCTAGAATTTTTTACAACAGTTAAGAAACTTCATGCTAAATAATTTTGTTTACATTTTACTATGATACACATGTAGTTTATTTTCTAAAAATAGAACAATGATAATATTGGAGATACCAACTTGTCAGAGGTAAACTATATACATGTAATATGTTGCATATATAACAACAAAATGTATTGTTTACTTTAATATATATAAATTGACTTAATTTAGGTGGACTTTTACTCGACATGTTGGCATAGATATAGTCAATAACTCCTAGCATCAAATTAGTATTTCATTACACGTTTAGTTTCTTCGCATATGCTGAGATAATGCGATTGTATAAGAACTAGAGAAGGATTACTGTACCCAAAACAAAAACAATAGAATCCCCCAAAAATTCTATAAAGGCAAAATTGAAAATGTTGCAGGTTCGGTTTGATTGAGTCTGTTCATGGACAGTACTGGAAAATGCAAGCTATTGTCCACGCCCCCCCCTAGCACCGGCTTAAGTAGTATTCAACATTTAAATATGTATTGGTAAAATTTTCAATTTAAAAGCATCTGCAGATGTGTTCATACGGTTGTGATCATGGAACCTTCAATGTGACACATAAGTGCCATTCCATGAAAAGCGGCATATGGCCCCCAATTCAAAAAAATGCGTGTGACACGCCCGTCAAAATGTCGCTCCACTTCAAAATTGTGGTGTACGGTAAAACGAGCGTACGGCATTTCCGAGATAGAGCCGATTTAAACGGCTAATTTTAAGTATTGTTTTTGTTTTTTTCTTGTAATTCACTTAAGTTGTAATTTTTCGAAAAACGAATGCACCTTGAATATCTAACTTTTCGAAAAACATAACATTTTGACGTGAACAATCGCGTAACATGTACCTGCTTGTAAACATTTGTTCGCAGTAATACTGAAAATATTCGATTTAGTCGAATTTGCATGGACACACGTTTTTAAATGTACACAACCGTGTCAAAATCATGATTGATCTCGAATAAGTGGTATCCCGAAGTATGCCATGCATACATGTGTTTGATTCAATGATCGGGCCTCATCCAAATTTCGAACATAAATAACGGAATCTACACAGCAACCATAGGTGACACCTTTGCGATTACATTTATTACGCTTAAGTCGTTGAACGGATAGCACACTTTATCAGTTGTCTTTAAAAGGTATATATATCTCAGTATCAACACTTGATCATGTCTATTTTAACTTCTAAAGTATTTACATATAACAAAGCATAGACTACGCTCCTCCTTATACGTCAAATTTATATCGCCTTGCGCTTCACATCGAACCTTTTGCTCCATCTCTTGCCTTTTGCTTCATTACTTTTAAAAAATTTCGATTTACAAATTTAAGAAATCTTCAGGAGTAATTTATGTTGCACGAAGAACAAGTTCATATTACGGGTTGATATTTAACTAATACACTTTTTCAAGAAATCCGAAGGGTATGGCATTTCTAACGTAGTAAACAGTTCATACAATTAGCCGTTTAAATCGGCCTTCCGCTCTATCTCGGAAATGCCGTTCGCTCGTTTTACCGTACACAACAATTTTGAAGTGGAGCGACAGTTTGCCGGGCGTATGTGACGTAAACGAGAAAACAATGGGCGGGACTAAATAAAATGGAATTTTGAAAGGGGATCTGAGGTTATGAAGCCTGCTTATCAAAGATAAGACTTCAAAAGACAAATTTAAAAAGCAGGCCACATATCCTAAGTAACAGTTTTTAAGTGATGAATATTGGAACCACCAAACAAGAAAATAGCCGAAAAGAAAGAATTAAATTATCACAAGCACAGCAATAATGTCGTGCTGAACGATCTTTAAGGATCGGAAATATAACATGTCTAATTGAATTACGGGGCGACTTTTTATTCGCACAAATTGACTTGATAACATGTTACATTCTTAATGGAGTTGTGATTTTTAGTTGGGACATAGTCCCAACTAGTGTACCTACAAAACCGAAATTTCCAACCATACAGGGTAACACCCACTGCAGTGACGTTTCATCTCCACTATATATGCTATATTGTATTAAGGAAGTTGAATTCATAGTGATCATCCGACCATGACCGACGCGAGTGAAATATAGTGCTTTGTAATTCTGAAAACCTTGATTTATTGCGAATAGAAGAAGAGATAAGAAATTTATTTTTTTGAAAATGATGTGCAATATTGCCTGAATTACGCTGTAAGAAATGCAGCGGATATAATTTGAAAGTTCGAGTAATTCTACAAATGGAATATGCGATTGACGGCTCGCAATATTCAACTTACTCAGAAGTTTTTAAAAAAGACAATTTTTATCGAATAAATTTTGTAGTTTATAATTGCAAATTAAGTGAATATTGAAATGTAGATAATCAATATTAATGTCTCTGAAATAGCCTATAATTAGATGAATCCAACAACTTCCGGTTTACTTTATGACCTACATTGACAAGCATATCAGCCTGTCTAGCCCATAAGGTAATTTGATTAATGATTTAATTTATTAACTGATAATAATTCGATCCCGAGGACTAAAACTTCGTTAATAATTTCGAAGTAATTTGACAGGTCTCAAGCCATTTCGTCCCCAAGACATTTCGACCCTAGCCTAGACTGAAAAACCGACCGATTTTACAGATTGTTATTACACAGATGTAAACCGGCATACATGCCTACAATTTTTTGGGCTTGTCACGGCCGTAACATCTCTACCAAATGGGGCACATTCTTAAATATTTCAGAATAATTTTATTTTTATCTAACATGTTTATACATTAAGTAATTAATGAATAAAGGGAACCTATGAAAGATTAAAAAAGTGATTTAACGCTCAATATCAATCAGCTGATTAGCTGTTAAGTTTATCCCCTGCAAATAATGGAGGTCTTGTATAATTGAGACGTTACAGGACATGCTAGAAGCACTGTCCTATTATTTCTGACTAAACTCTTATTGATTGCTTATTGATTCTTCATACTTCATTACCCTCAACACCCAGCGTATTTTACAGCCAAATAAAGGCTGTTTCCCCTAGCTCAAAATAGGTATATTTCCCATAAAAAATGCTTATATTTTCCCCTAAAACCCCTGTGCACAATCTTCACCAGAACAATGACTTAACATCAGCATACTTATATCAGCTAGAAGACAGAAAACTTTCCCTATGGATGACCTCTGCTAGTACCATGCATGTTAAAGGAACTGCATTGAGGTTTACACGCCTAAAACATAACATTTGAATGTTCGTACATAAATGAGCTGGGACACTTAAAACAGAAATATATGCAAAGATAATTAAAAATATACTTTTGAAATAAATGAAAAATCGTTTTCGTATTTTTATGCTTTTTAAGCCCGATTTGAGTGAAAAGCGTTTACATGCTTTTCATTTTGTGTCATTGTTTACAATTTGAATAATTATTCTTGAAAAAACGAAGTGCGCGAATGATATCTGAAATTTTGCACAAAGGTTAGTGGTATAAACATACTCAAATGCTACATTTATCTGGAAAAAAATATTTTTAGTCCCATCATGTCAAAATATTCCTCAGTGGAGTCCCTTTAAATTGAATTAGAATTGATTTTTTTTTAAAAAGTTAGGGGTGATTCCATTCTTAGTGGTTGATTTTGATTTTCCCCTTTTCTGATTTATCGCGCTATATTTTCCCCTTCAGAAAGCCATATGTTGTTTTGAAAATTGAAAAAAAAAATCACTGCCACCATGATCATTGTTAACCTGAAAAATCGTCAGGCATTGAAAGGGATTTGAACCCCAGAGATCATGATGATAAGGCAGACCCACAACAATGTGACGAAAAGGTAACCACATCAGCAAGGATGTTGGAAATGATCTAAAGGCTATAATTACTTCTTGGTTCAAGTAATTTAATCACTGTTAATTAGACATTAAACAATTTTTAATAATACTAATATTCAAATTTTATTCACAAATATACATGTAATATCATAGAAATGATAAGAACGTATTCTATTTAAGTAGTAATATTGTTGACTAATATGAAGAAATATTATTATCATAAATTTTCAAATTTTATATCATTACATTCTGTACACAATATCTTAATTGATATTTTCAGGGAAATAAAAGATTATTTACTCCAATATTCACTTGGAAAGGCTGGTACATGTAGCTAGAAAAAAGTATAAGATAAAAGAAAGACAAGAAAATTATCACAAACAACAGGTTCTTGTATAATATTTGATGTATATTTCACAAATCAAACTGTTCTCCAAAAATTATTCATGAAAACATATGTATTTTTACCAGTGTCACCACGGGCCAGATTACCAGACCCATTCCCAGTGGCAAATATGCTTATTTTTTCCAAGCTTTAGAAAAAATCATAATCGAGTCGAAATTCCCGTTATCAAAGCTGACAATTTTGCTTCATTCCATTCCAATCCAATATGGTACCAGACAGATGATGTTCAAAAACACATTTCATTGTCAATTTTTTATGTATTTTTATGCTTTGAATGATATACAATTTGTTGGATTAACAACTTTGTACACGGTACCACCTACTGAATATTTTTCCCAATCAAGATGCAAAATTTCCTAAACTGTGCTAAGTAATTTTTCCCAAAATGTCTAGGAAAAGGCTTGAAACTGTAATTATTTAGTTTGCATTTCAAATCTACATACTGAAATAGTCCAAGGCTTGTTCATATATAATACAGCCTTAAATAAGAGTGTTATTACATGCTCACAGTTTATAATAGTGTTAGTTAAGAACATTCTTCAAATATTTCTTTCAATTGACATTAAGATACTGCCTATGACAGTCTTTTTCCTTTGCTGAAAATGATCACTTACATGAAATATCATAGTATGGTGTTTTAAGGTGATACACACAATCCTACAGGGCATTACAAGGAACTGCAAAATTTACAATATAGTTTTGTTGCCTTGAACAAGACCTCAATATGAATGCAATGCAATACAGTTCATCTTTATGAAAATTGTTTACATTTTGATTATTCAAGATTGAAATAAATGAAAACATTCAATAGCAAAGCACAGCCGTGAAGTGCTTGTTTCTTCACCAAATGATTTAAATATGTTTCCATACCCTTTGATTGACCATTTTTCTGCTTGGTGTGCCTCAATTTATTAATTGATAGGCTGTTTTTAAGTTTGAAGGGATAATTTTTGAAACATTCATATTGGTTATTAAACTAACCATTATTTACATTTATTTGTAGCCAATAAATAATTATACCTTTAAATTGTATGCGGTCTAAACAAATAAATTGTATACTGTCTGAACCTACAATGTATGTGACAGAAAAATATCACAAAAAAGGAATTTAGTATTACTATGAGTATTTATTAAAGAAATTGTATTTCGAATATACATGTATTTAAATAGTGTTATTGAAAGTCATTTTGTATGACAGACACACAAATCTAGCGCTCGTCATTATAAATGTAAGAAGAGACAAATAAGATAAGCATTTTTGCAAATTATTGAATTTCATATTATTGTTCATGCATTTTTTAAAGGTTGTCATGTCAAGCAAATGAAGATTAACATCACAGTCTGTGGGAATCTACAGTTTCAAGATGTAGTACAATACAGTGTGATCATAACTGTATAGGCTTAATAACTGTTCAACCATGAACACTTAGGACTAGTTGGACTATTTTAGAGTGGTAGCCTGAGTTAGCACTTTAGTTGAATCCCCTGTCAATAGTAAAGTTATGTTGAAGGAAAATGTTAAATCTAGCTGTGTTGACTTCATCACACCTACCCAGCAGTGATAAATTAAATTAATGGTGATATTTTGACTGATTTCCCCCCAAAAGCTTCCATGCAAATGGTGGCTTAAACGGTCGGTAAAAGCAGTGAATTTGAGGTAAGCATACAATTAACGTTAAATGTATGTGTAAAACAAGGCCGCACGGAACCCCTGTGTAAAAACCACGAACTGTTCTGTTATTGGTTACTTTGTTGCTCTCTCTGTTTAGGTATGAAGGTCGAAAAGTTGTTTTGGGTGATGATAACAATGGCCGAACAGGTACTAAAATGCGTTGTTTTCAGTAAAAGAAACGCATTTTGAGCAAAATTAGCAATGACATCTTGTGCACAATTGCAAGTTTGCTCGTCAAGAACAATTTCTATCCTTTGTAAAGTTGCATAACGAAGTTGTGAATCTTTAAAAAAACGAGTACAATGGTCAAACCATATTTAATGAGTACAATGGCCGAACGATTTTATTGCCTGTCCTATTTCGTCATTTTTTTCATTGAATTGTGCTTGTTTCTTGCTAATCATACAAATATGATCTTTGAAAGTGAAAAGTATGAAGAAGTATTAAATTAAATGAATTTAGTTTGCTTGCTATAAATTCTCATCTTAATAGTATTCTGCTTTGATAACACACGTGTACATCAGCTAAAAAGTATTTACAATACAGAAATAAAATACAAACATTTACATTATATAGAATTTATTTCAACAGCAAAATATATGTTTCAATTACATGATCATTACGTGATCATCCGCAGCGTTGTTCAGAGAGAGGATTAAAGGATTAAAATATTGAAGGATTTTGATTGAAACTTCACACAGTAAAGGAGATTAGCTTGAGAAGTGCAGTGTACAAAAGCCATCATAAATTTTGATGACATGGCTATAGTGATGCAAAAGAATATTGACCATTTGAATGTTTTCTTGATCCTCATACAGAAATATATTTATATCATAATTGATTTTTTTCATGGCTTTGTCTCCGTTTATTATGTCATGTGTTAAAATAGTAGAGCTTGCACATTCCTGACAGCTCTTATTAGTCACCTACCGGTTTAACCGGAGGGGCCTTTAGGTTTAACCTCCATCCGTCTGTCCGTCCGTCTGTCTGTTAGTCCATCAGTCCACAAAACTGGATCCCGCAATAACTTAAAAAGTACTGAAAACATTTTTATGAAACTTGATATATGGATAGATAGCAGTATGAAAATTATGCACGTCTTTTTTTTCTTCCTATGTTGAAATTCAGGTTACTATGGCAATAACTGGACTGAAAATATGGCAAATTTAACACATAAACTGGATCCAGTGATAGTGTAAAAATTGCTGAAAATATTTTTATGAAACTTGTAATATGGGTAGATGGTTGTCTTGGGATTATGCTCATTTTTTTCTTTTATTCCTATGTTGAACATTCTGGTTGCTATTAGAGTAAATAGACTAAATTCCAAGATTTCTGATTCTAGTTTTTTGGCTTTTTCACTATAACTTCTTTATTTCTAAAGGTATTTAATTACAACTTTAAATATTACTTTCTTATCATCAACCACATAATATGTGACAAGGTTTTCAACTCTAGCACAAAAATTATCAGAATTACCTTGAAATGAAAAATATGTTGTTGTTTTTAATAACTTCTTTATTTCTTCATGTATCTTCTTCAAACTTCATATGTATGTTTCTTATTATCACTCAACATATGTGAGAAGGTTTAATACTCTAGCAAGACTATTTTTAGAATTATGCCCCCCTCCCCTTGAACTTTTTCGAGAAATTTGTATTTTTACTCCAACTTCTTCATTCTGTATAGAATTTACTTCAAACTCCCTCATAATAATGTGGCAAGGTTCATAAATCTAGAATCCATATTTCCAGAATTATCTCCTCCTTAAACTTTGAATCTTTCTTATTCATTCTTTAATTTTCTTATTTCGTCATGGATTTACTTCAAATTCAAAATAAACATTCATTATCAACACCCACGTTATATTTTTTTTATTTTCATCTTTGTTACTATAAATGGTTTCATCATGTATGACAATGTTCATAAATCTAGCATCTTTTTTCAAGAGTTATCTCCTCTGTTATATCTAGGTAACAGGGGTGTTTAAAAAATTAACTACATAGATTCCTTCAGTCAGTCAGTCTGTCTGTCTGTCTGTCTTTTCATAAAAACTGTTTCCTTAGATCACTTAAAAGATTTTTTCCCAACATATTTACTTAAAATAGAAAAAGTTGAAATATTTTATATACTTATTGATCCTGATAAAATTGGACCGTTTGATTATCTGTTGTATAAACATAATTTTCTTACTTAGCAGGGAAACTAACACTTAACTATGATATAGACAAACTTAAAACTAAAATGATCTAAGTTCATTTATGTCAATTATTCATTTAATGGTATAATTGCATGGCCAATGGCCCATCAGAATTTTGCTGGGGTTCTAACCGGTAGGGGACTTATGGATTGCTTGCAATACTATGATAATTGCTTTTTTCACTTGTTGCTCTTGTCAAAAAGGGACAATAACAGTTTTTGATTGACCTACATGTACATGTAACCTAAATATCATATTTTTACATGTATATCATAGAATAATTGTACCAACTACTGTTCATTTACTGAATAAAATGTGAATAGATGACAACTCAAAGTACAGTGTCCAAAAACCACAACTTTTGAATGAGGTCCTTATATTGAATTTTAAAAGTATGTTTTGATCCAGAACATAACATTATAACTATTTTAAGGCATTAACTTTTAACTTGAAATATGAAAATAGATGTCAACTAAAAAGAAATTAATATTTGTATTAACAAATGAATATTTCGCAAAAACGAATTAGTATTTCGTAATTACGAATTAAATATTTCGAAAAAGCGAATTATAATTTCATAGAAAAAAAACGAAATAAGAGTTTGTAAAAACGAAAAAAAATCGTTATTACGAATTAATATTTCGTAAAAACGAATTATCATTTCGTAAAAACGAAATAATATTTCGTAAAAATCTTTTGTGAAAACGAATTATATTTTGTTAAAAGGAAACTGTGCTTCGTAAGAACGAATTAATATTTCGTTATAACGAATTAATATTTCGTAAACACGAACTAAGTCCCGAGATTAAGTGCGGAAAATGACAACTTAGGGGCTCTGTAGGGTTTCACTCTTCAAACGTAAGAGGTGTTCAAATTGCAATATAAATCTTTTTTTTAATTTTAGGTTTTAAGTGTGACAATCTATATATCAGACCCCCAAAAATATTATTTTTAATTTGAAAAAGAATACTTCAGAAATAACTGTTTAAAAGAAATACATTTGTTTAATTTCTTAATTATTAATGGCATTTGCACGATGAAATATTTTGATCCGAAATATTTTATTCTGTTTACATACAATATTCGTCTGCGCTTAATAATAGACTTGGAGGTAACGTACATGTACCAATACTGTAAACAACCGAGACTGCATTTCTTTACCGTTACCTAGTTGGACATTTTGTAAAGTTTACGTTCTTTTCATGCGTTTCGTATAGTATTTACAGATAGAGGATATTAAACAAGTGTAGGTTTAATACTAAATTTATTAAACAAGTTGAATAAAATCATATTCAATAAAGTTAGTATGGAATCTACACGAACATAATGTTTTATTTATCACATTTATAAAATAAGAACGGTAAACTGTTATCAAGAGTCATTTTTCTTTGACGCACCTGTAGTGTAACGCTAACATTTAAATTTAACGTTATGTTTATAGCGCAAATGACGTGACGTCAAAGTGTTATTACACTAGTGTAATAACGTCACTATAGTGTAATAATTATTGTTTTTGTATACATTGCTTGCACAGTATACAGAGTTATAGCTGCATTTCAGAAATTAATAGGGTAAACTGCTTTGCTGAACAACACCCACTTTCGGATGAAACCTCAATAAAAGTAGATCCTCAAATTTGCAGGATTGTCATATTTAGATCACTTTTTATTAAAATAGTGTTTGCATAGTGGTCAATAAGCTTTGGAAGTTCAAAACTATGCACTCTCAGTTTAAAGAAACATTTCAAAACATGAAAGCAAGAAATATGAAAAATACTATTTCATTGATAAAAGCATTCTGTAAACCTACGCTTCAAACTTTGTATCCACGCATGTGCGTGCAAGAATGAATGAATTATGTAAAAATATGTCCAACATCCAAAATAAATATTAAATTAAACAAGTAAACCTTTTTTACTCTTAAATTTTCACTTGCCTATTTTTTTCTATTTCAAACTGTTTTACAAAACGAGCATATACAGATATATGTGGTATGTCTGGAAGTGGTATGTACCATTGTAAGGGTCTGTATGAATTGAATAAAAGTTAATGTTCTGAAAACGTATTGTCATATAATTCCATATAACAGAACCCGATCAACATGGTGGCATCGGAGGATTATGCCATTATTTGTTGCACACCTGCAGTGTGAAGTATTTCTGCCACTTAAAGATGATTGATATTATTACTGTGTGTATACAACACTTGCAAAGAATTATATATGTATATAATTATGCAGATAAAACAATTTTCAAACATCGAAGAATATGTAAAAGGTGTACTGCAAATATTTGTGCACATTATATTAATCAATGAATCATATGCATTCATTTCTTATTGGAAAAACTGACTTAGAATTTATAGAAAATAAATTTCTAATTACCTCCCTTTATTTACATGAAATGTTAAATTCAGTAAAATCTTTATAAATAATGCATATTGGAACTTACAATATTGACAAATCTTAATTTGAGCATTATATTTATGAAATAAAACCATGAAAAATTGTGTTACAGGATCTTTAAGTGAAATATATCGCCAAAAAGCCACTTTCGGGAAGGGGAAGATTCGTACTCAATATTATTCGATTTGAAAATACGTACTCAATATAATTCGAACTAAGAATTCGTACTCAGTATTATTCGAATTAAGCCTTCGTAATCAGTATTATTCGAACTGACAATCATGGCAGATACGTTTAGACCCCCTGGACATTTTGATATTGAAAATGGTACCATATCACATAACTTTATCAAATGGAAGCGCCAAATTGAAATTTACTTGACTGCCAGTGGAAATGCTGAGAAAGATGAAAAGATACAAGTAAATATCCTATTACACTATGCTGGACCTAAAGTTATAGAGATTTATGATAAATTTACATGGGCAAATGCAGAACATAAACTGAAAGTGGACAAAGTATTTGAATAAATAGAAAGCTATTGCAATCCTAGAAAAAATGAAGTGCTAGAATCACACAGATTTTGAGTAACAAATCAAGATGAATATAAATCATTTGACACTTTTCTTACAGAGTTTTGAAAGGGATGTGGTGGCAGACATCATTTTATAGAAAAGATTTAAGAAAATACACAAAATTGAAATTGAATCATATCAAGTGAAAATAAATTTTGTTACAATGTGTCGAAATAGGCCAAAAATTCAAAATAAAAGCAAAAATGATTATGAAGTCGATTTTCAAATTGATACAGGAGCAGAGATCAATACAATCAATAGAAAATATGTCAAGAAAAAACAAAGAAAGAAAATTTTCTCTAAACTTAAAATGTGGAATAAGTCAACAGTAAGTTCACTTGGCGAAGTATACTGACTAACAAAAATCAAGGTGGTATCACGGCTTTGATTGTAACGTACTGTAAATCAGTATATCTACTCGTTAAAACAATTGAATACATTTAATTTATAGAAAAATGCTTATCTGTAAATGCATTTATGCAGACAGTCACTTCAAATTCTACATGTATTCTTATTAACATATTAATATTGAAATGTCTCAGCATGTAAGGGACACGAACACCTGGCTGACTCTCGGAATTCCGTTCTTCCAACTGAGCTATCTGGCTGGTTACACATGTTCTCTCCCCTAAATAGTAAACAGTTATATTTATGCATGTACATATCTTTGGACAGATATCATAAAAAAATAATATGGTGGCAGTTTTGTGCCTTGGCATTTATTTGTTTCGCACGGCAAAACACAAAAATACAACAAATTAACCACTTTGTCATACTTTCCTGTTTTCGCCTGACACACAGCTAAAATTTTTGTACTTTGCCTGGCGAGTTGGCTCTTTCCGAAACCTATGGTTCATACCCGTGTGCCTACATTAATGACACACAGCTAACATTTTAGTATTTTGCCTGACGGGTTGGCTCTTTCCGAAACCTTGTGGTTCAGACCCATGTGCCTAAATTAAAGAAAATAAGACAGGAGATGTCCTTTACAAACTATAAACACATATTAGAATTAATTAAATATGAATTCAGTATTTGATATTTTTGAGACCTGATATTTTTTCTAGACCTTCTCTAGAGTGAAATATGACACTCAAGACCTACAGCTAGGTACATTCTAAATATTTAGATTGGTGTTTTTGATCAGTTTTCGCACAAATAGTAAATTAATTTCCCCTGACACCACAAATATGAATTTATTTAGACAGCTGAAGATCTTTTTATGATGAAATCTTAACTGTAAAACCAGGTTACTGAAAAATTATAAAATTCCTTGCCACAATAACAAGAAGGTACATAAAATATGATAAACAAGATCAACAAGGAAAGGCGGCGTTCAATGAACGCAACCCCCATATGACCCAGCAACAAGAACCAATGGCAAGGAGCCCAGGCGGACCCCAAGCCAGTCAAAAAATATTTCTATCCATATCCATCATTCCTGGACCTCCATCCATTTGATGAATTTCTCCAACTCGTAAATTTTTCATCTTATTATGTTCTGTTTGTTAATATAAAAGAATTCTATTATGTTTATATACAGCGCTAGAATAGTCTGTAATGACTAAGATAGATAAGAACAAACTATTTAGTACACATGAGTTACATCCCTTCAAATGGAGAAAAGATGAAACCCATAAGAAATTGCCATGTCTGACAGACAGCAACATTATAAAATTCTGCAGGCTCAGTTTGATAAGGCCCATTAGGAGGTAGTGGTAATAATTGTTGGTCAAAAATTAAATAAATTAAATGATATCATTTTCAAGGGACGTTTCTGATATGATTTACTTTTAATAATGGGTCATTATCAAAGAATATTTCTTTGACTTCTATGCCCGTGTGTAATAGATTATTGACATTGCCAGCTAGATAGCTCAGCTGAGTGAGTCAGTACAGTCCACTTACATGTATATTGTATTAAACCAATATTGTTAAATATTTAATTATTGTCTATATATGTAACTTTATTTTTTGATATGGCATTGTAACAGTACTACTTCTTAATTTGACCTTTTTTGTATGAGGGGGAGAAGCCCTTAATTAACTCCTTACCAGTAAGTTTTATTTTGCACGATGGTGATAGCTTGAAAGGATTTTGATTAATAAAATACTACATGAGTCATTTTTTCCTATTGGATTGTAAAATATTTATTAATTGTAATAAAAACTATATGGAGTTCTCCTCGGTGACAGTAAACAGTCCCAGCTGGCCATACATGTAGGAACTTGCAGACCATAAGACAGGGTGGTCTGTACCAAGACAGACCCGATATCGAGACAAGGTGATCAGGACAAGCAGATCCCCCTATCAGAAAGGTCCTGGTCTTCAATTACTTCATTTGCTTACTTGGAATGAAGATGCCGGAAACAATAGTATGGTATCACAAAAAGCACAGACTGTAATAAAAGTCAGTCCAAAAAAGATACTATAAACTGAATTCATAGATTATATAAAAGAAATTTATAAATTCTTTATAGTCAACATAACTATAAAGATATTGGGGTATTTAATTTTGATATATAGCATATCAACACATAAAGTGCATTTTTCCATTTAAATTTTAACTTAGTGCACTCATTAAATCCACATGCTTTAAACATGATTTACTAATCTTTGGATTCCCACACTCCTCCCCACCTAGCCCTAATGAACTCCACTAGGTTGACCATACCATTAGCCTCATATTGTTTGATTACAGTTTGGAATGAAACAAATGAAAGTTTATTCTAAATATTATAAAGCTTTTATTAATTTTCACAAGGCTTTCAAGAGTGGACACATCAACAATGTAATTGTCATTTTATTTTTTGAAAATGTTTTGGAATGCGGTCTGATGTTGGTAAATTCTGCGTTGGCATATAGCGATTAGTTTGTGTATGTGTGCATGCGTGCGTGCGTGCGCGCACGTGTGTGTGTGTGTGTGTGCGTGTGTGCGTGTTTGTGTGTGTGTGTTTTATACATAATATAGTAAACATCTTTTGAAAAACATCTTGTCCAATTTCAACCAAACTTGGCAAGGTTGTTCCATGAGTGAAGGGCTTCCAAAGTTGTTCAAAGACTTAAATAAGACCTAGAGCATAGATATTACGCATAAGGCATTGTCAGGTAGATATTCACAAGATTTTCACATTATACCCCAGAGGTCAAATTAGCCCTGCGCTAGGGTTCATAGATTTTCCTGATATGTATGTAGTTAAAACTTAAAATCTTCTCCTCTGAATTGACAAAGGCTAGAGGTTAGATATTTGTCATGAAACATTGGGTAGTGAACCTCTACCAAGATTATTCACGTTACAGCCCCAAGGGTCAAAATAAGCCTCACCCTGGGGTCATATATTAAGGTTTTCCTTGTATGTATATAGAAAAAAACTTTTTTAAAAAATCTTATCAGAAGGCTTAAGGCTTAGAGCTTAGATACTTGGTAAATAATATCATCAGAACGTCCTTTGTTGTTCAAATGTTGCCCCTAGTGAAATAGTACCAGGGTGTCATAGGTTTTCCGTAAATGTATAAACATGTATAGAAAAAAACTTAAAAAATATTCTCCTCTGGATTGACAAAGGCTAGATATTTGATATTTGGCATGAAACCTTTACCTGTGTAGTAGGCCTCTATCATTATTGTTCCAATTATAGCCCTGGGGTCAAAATTGGCTCTGCCAAGGAGTCTTCATAGGTTTTTCTTATATGGTATGTATATAGTAAAAACTTAAAAAAAATCTTGTCTGAAGGTACAATGTTTACCAGGCACCAGGGTGTCTTCTGCTTAAGCCGGTGCTAGGGGGCGTGGACGGTAACTTGCATTTCTAGTACTGTCCATGAACAGGCTCAATCAAACCGAGCCTGCAACATTTTCAATTTTGTCGTTTTGGGCTTTCTTTAGGGATTTTGTTTTACTATATTTTAGGTTTTCCTGAAATGTATGTACATGTATAGAAAAAAAAACTTAAACAATACTCTCCTCTAAATAGACAAAGACTAGAGGTAAGATATTTGGCAAGAAACATTGTGTAGTAGACCTCTACCAAGATTGTTTTATTTTGGCGCTGGGATAAAATTTGCCTTGGGAGAGGGATTCATTAATTTTCGTTATGTACTTTTAGTTAAACTTTCAGAATGTACAAAGCTGGAGCTTAGGGCTTTGATGCCTAAATTTTGTCAAGTACAAATACTTTTATTTTGATTCAATTATTGCGCTATGGCGGGCATTTTTTCCAGTGAATATGTTTTGCATGTAAACGAAAATATTCACCTAACTTTAAGTCTTGCTGAATGATTCAATTCCACATTTTTATAGACTACAAACCTGCATGTTGGTCTTGTTTTTAAAGTAATAGATAAAAACACTGAAGACTCTATTTTACTATTCCAGTATTGTATACTGCAGATAATAAACAGGTCTTTGCAAACTGATTTCTGTATTGCTCTTCATTTTTGCAAACCATATAGTCTTGCCTGGAAAATTACAGGACTAGTCTGTAGGAACAACACTTTTTTCGTCCTATTAATAACTTGAGAAGAAATAAGCCTAGATTTGTGTTCAGAATTGACTATAACCAGAAGATGACTTCTATTGAGGTCAGTAGATTAAAATCACATGGTCTTGATAACACAAATTGAGACCTTTTTGTCAAGCAATGTACACCTCAGTGCTTGCAGCGCTTTGATTATTAAAAGGCTTTATTACACTCATGCGACGCAGTTTATGTGATGAAGACCGTAACTTAACACTGTATAGTTACAACAGGTATGTTATAAAACGAGTTTTGAAATAGCTTATTGCAACACTCGTTGCAATGACATAATTTTGTTTCAATTTTTCACAATCAGTTTGGCAATAAGAACGAGTTTTGCAATAAATTATTCTAATATCAGATTTGATAAAAAGATTTTACTCAAAAATAATACTGTTTTATCTTTTTTTATATTTGGACATGCTGTGAGTTTATTCATTAAATTTGTATACGTGATTTAACACCAATATCCATTTTAAACTCTTGATTTATTTTTTGTAAAATGTATGATAATTGAATTTTTAAAAATAAATATCATTTATACATGTATACATTATAAATAACATCTGTCGTTTTGCAAAAGATTTGGCTAAAAATATACTAATACATCGATATTATCTTCTTATTAGTTCAAAACTCAAACGAACTTTTGTGTGAGTGTTGACAATGTTAGTTTTGCAAAAGATTTGGCTCAAACTTAAAACTCTGTGATATACATAGATATTATCTTGTAATAAGTTCATAACTCAAATGTACTTTTGTGTACATAATGTAATATTTGACAATGTTACTGCAAAACATCTATTCATAATTACAAAATATATGATAATTGAATGCTTTTATAAGCACCTTTACATTAGCAACATCAATTGCAGTTTGGCAAAAGTTTTTTCTCAAAACTCTGTGATATAAATATTTGATCTTGTAACAATATCGAAACTTTTGAGAGAGACCTACAATATTATTGCACAAAATCAGTGCCTATAGATCCTCAGAGAAAAGGTTAGTCAATACGTATATCACAGAGTTTTGCAAAACTACAGTTTCTCGGATGAAATACATATAAAAAGTTAAACATAATAGCGTTACAAGTATATTCTGATTAAAAGACTGATGATTTCATTATATCGCAACGAGTTTTGCAATAATATGATTTTAGAATGAAAATTGATGTTAAAGCATATATGCAAATTTAATGAATATAATCACTACATGTCAACCCTTTCATAAAAAGACGAGCGTTGTTTAGAGAATATTATTTATATAAAATATCATATCAGAATTATTTATTGCAACACTCGTTTTTATTGCAAAACTGGTTGTAACAACATTTCAACAAAATTATGTCATCGCAACGAGTTTTGCAATAATATTGTCAAATCTTACATTATGTACACAAAAGTACATTTGAGTACAAGATAATATCTATGTATATCACAGAGTTTTAAGTTTGAGCCAAATCTTTTGCAAAACTACAATTTTTGTTTATAATAAAATTAATGATTTTTAGTTAAAAAAATCAATTATCATATATTTTGAGTTTAAATCATATATACAATTTTAATGCATAAACTTACTGCATGTCAAAATATTTAAAAAAAAATAAGCATAATTATTTTTTGAGTATAATACTTATATCAAATCTGATATTAGAATACTTTATTGCAAGACTCGTTTTTATTGCAAAACCTGTTGTTAAAAAATTGCAACAAAATTATGTCATAGCAACTAGTTTTGAAATAAATTATTGCAAAACTAGTTTCATTGCAAAACTGGTTGAAGCAACTGTACTTTATCAATGCCAAAGAATTTCAATGCCAAAGATATACTATCATAAAGTATATAAAATTGACATAATTGAAATAACTTTCAGGGCTTCTACTGGATAATGACTAAATAGGTGATCCGATTACATCGTTTAAGATAGATTTTATGTAAAATTGAGCATTTATTTCTAAATCAAATGTCAGCTATAGAATTTATAAGTGATTTCTAATTGAAATTTCCTTTCATTTGATTACATCTATATTGCCCATAGAAATTACGATGATTAAAATTTGATTTACGTCAATTAAAATTGTACAGTCTTAATAATCTTCTTTTTTATTTAAAAGCTACTGATCAACAAGGTTATGATAACATCAAACGCTCAAAATTCAATTTTCATTATATTAAATTTGTCTAAAGTATTCTTCTAGAAAGAAAAGTTTACATACTCATATGTTTCGTTTTATATATGTTTCATCTTTTTTGTAATTTACATTTATAGTGCCGTACGACTAGCCTTAAACTTTTTGCGAGAAGTACGTGTCATTACTCATCGTAAAAATGATTTTACCTTTTTTAATATCACAGTCCCAGTAGCTGCGTTTGTTTCCCTTTTTAATATCACAGTCCCAGTAGCTGCGTTTGTTTCCCTTTTTAATATCACAGTCCCAGTAGCTGCGTTTGTTTCCCTTTTTAATATCACAGTCCCAGTAGCTGCGTTTTGTTTCCCTTTTTATATCACAGTCCCAGTAGCTGCGTTTGTTTCCCTTTTTAATATCACAGTCCCAGTAGCTGCGTTTGTTTCCCTTTTTAATATCACAGTCCCAGTAGCTGCGTTTGTTTCCCTTTTTAATATCACAGTCCCAGTAGCTGCGTTTGTTTCCCTTTTTAATATCACAGTCCCAGTAGCTGCGTTTGTTTCCCTTTTTAATATCACAGTCCCAGTAGCTGCGTTTGTTAGCCTATTTATAGTCACAGTCCTAGCAGCGGCGTTTGTTACTCGTCGAAACTAAGACACAACTAATATCATGAAGGCTAATATTTTTATTTTAAAACCCAGTTGAAAGGTTGTAAAAATCTAAATAGGGCGGATCTTTATTATTTGGTCACACAACTATTTCATGATCAAAATATCACATTGAGCTTCTTTTTACCAAAGACAGTGATCATTGTCGATTTGCCAATAAACTTAAAACTTGATTAAGACATAATGGCGCTATTCAAAGCTTTAATTACAATTTGCATCTATTACAGCCGTTCGCTCACATATCATTACCTTTGAACAACAATTATAAAATAAAAATAGTTTACTTTTTGCTGTTTTTCAAAAACATGTTTAGTACCGTAAGATTGTAACAAGTCTACGCAAGTATCAGCTTTAATTTCTTAGTGTGTTAAATTAAGGTGGGCATTTTTCATTTTTAATACATCTTCAAAACTGATATATCATTCATTTCTTGCGAAGGTGTGAACCAGACACCACGCAAACCAGCCAGTTTTTGTTTGATAATTTTCATATTTTTGAAAAGAGAATCTCTCCGTACCACACATGCACGTACAGATACCCTTGCATACACATTCTCTCTCACACACGCACACGCACCAACACACACACACACACACACACACGCGCGCGCGCACACGCACACATATACGCACAGATTGGTTGTTATTTTCTTTGACATGTCATGTTTGTCCAGGTATTAATAATTTCCATATATTAATTACAAAATTTAAGCGCCAATCATCGCAAAACCCGTGAAAATTCAATGACTAAACCTTCAATGTCAAGGTCAAGGTTGATCCCTATAAATGTCTTGAGCTAAAGACTATTGTGTCTTAATATGAAGACAAACCATGTTTAAAACAAATTTCTTAGCAGTTACAGCAAAAAAGCAAAATACAATCATTGGAACTTACGGGTTAAGGTCATTTATAACTCAAGGTCAAAGTCAGTCTAGTAATTTTGAAGGAAAATTGCAAAGGATTGTTGAATCCAAGTATGAAGACAATTCATTGATTAACAGTAAAGCAATAGCCACTTTTGGTACATTTTTCATATTCTCTAAGTTAATGAAAGGGGCATAATTCTTTCAAACTAACTATCAGAGTTACAAACTTTATATTTTGACTGGAGGAATTGAGATTTGGCGAATAAGATTATTAATCGGTGAGTTCAATAACCGCCATTTGAATGCATCCGCAAGTAATTTCTACTTGAGACGGTGCTCGGGGTGGACAGTCTTTGTAACAATGTAACTTAGAACTCGATTTGTTTGAAATTCTGTCGTAGCTTTATTTTTATAAACAACAAATTCCTTGATAAAGAGGGTTAAAACTTTGGAGGTGGTTAAACTTTGTACAATAGATAGTTATTCTTTAATTGTTTCAATAGTGATTTCTGTTTTTTTTTTAATTTTGTCGTTTTCGATGTTCTTTAAAGACGCCTCTTCTGTTCATTGATTTTTGTCATCATGATTATAATTTTGAAATTCGTCCAGTTATACCATTAATGCTATTTTAATGAAACTTTACAGAACTGATCGATAGCTCAAATTCTTGTGCATATTACACAGGTTTTTAGTTGAATGACTTTTTGCCGAGTTATGGCGATCATGAGAAGACACATGTGATCACTGATCGTTCTTGTTTCTACTTTGGCGGAGGTAGAACAACATTTCTTTCGTTTTCGCCGTATTGAATGCAAAAATCAGCCATCATCACTTTGACTTATGAACATTTATTTTTTTGTCACAGTTTATTATACCAAAAGGGACAACTTTCATTTCATCCTGCTTTAAAAGGTTTCATGTGTTCAAAATTAACATTGCAAGCAACAACCACAATATTACTTAATAATAAATGTTTCGTAAAAATATATTGATATCAAACTTTTGAAAAGATATTGGGGAATTTTAAATTCTTTGGCAGAATTACTTCATTTCTTAAGTAAATATTATTCTGTTAAATCAGGGTATCATACTTGCTCTTTGTATATTTTTAGATAAGCAAAACATTCTTTTAACCTCTAAGTAGGTTAGCGTGGAGCCATACAGATTTAAATTCATTAGTGCTGACCAACAAACACCAACCTATACTTAAAGTGACATTATGCCCATCTAAAGGTATATAGTGAGTTACCAGATGAGAGTCAAAATAAATTTTCATTTTGCCATAATTCCTTTTATTTTATACTTATAAATGAAATATTGAGAAATATTGATAAAATAAAATGCATATTTTCATTTTCTGTATTTTCACTAAAAATTTATTTTTCACTGCAGTGAAACATATTTTCTGTATTTTCACTGGTGTCTTGCCGGACTACTTTCTTCTAAATTCTGCCAGTACACAAAATTTAAGGAAAAAGTCTTTCAAATTTTAATGTCAAAAAAAAGAAAAATGTATATAATAAACAGAAAATTCAAG
This sequence comes from Ruditapes philippinarum, assembly GCF_026571515.1. Lineage (NCBI taxonomy): Eukaryota > Metazoa > Mollusca > Bivalvia > Venerida > Veneridae > Ruditapes > Ruditapes philippinarum. Next base: position 177,012 of record NW_026859934.1, read on the forward strand.
TTTTTTCTATAAATACATGATTTATTTCCATCGAGTGGTATGAAAATAAATATTTCATGAGTGGTCATTTTGCCATAATTCCTTTTAATTTTAATAATTTTCTTCGCATAAACAATAATTAATCCCCGAATCCAAACGAAATTTCTGTAAATATCATTTTGAATTTACCTGTACCGATCAATTAATTAAAAGAGTGGGGCAGTCTTTATATATTTCAGGCAGATTTTAAATTTGATCTTTAACATTTTCTAATATAAAATGTTGGTCAAACACCATTTAAACAGTTAATCTTTTTAAATACAAAGTCAATTTAGCTCAACTTGACCATGAAAATATGAGCATAATGTCACTTTAACGAGTGGATAGACAGAAGAACAGAACGAGCATACAATATTGTAGGATACAATGTTGTCTGATGAGTCTTAACGTGAGAAAATCTAGAATTTATTTATTCTTATAAATTTAATCATTTGCAATAGAGCGCAAGAATCTAAAACTATTGCAATTAAATTTGATTTTATAAACCACTTAAAGTTTCAGGTTATTGTTATTTAATTTGATTAAATATAAAAAATGTCTTCAATACATGTTTAACTAAAATATACGTTTTCAATACTTACCAAATATAATGCGTCTGTTAATTACATCGATATTCCGTTAACTAAAGTTCCAATACACTGAACTGCCAATATACCAGGAGTAGCACAATATATATATATACCTGTCTTTATAGCCTATAATTCAACAGTGCTACTTTGTCATGAGCGTAGCTAGTCTTTTTTTCAAATTGTCGCAAAGTGTTTCTAAGACCCGCTTGCAAGGAATAGAATTGAAAGAAGTATTGCATTTTAGTGCATTGTTGGTCTCTGAAATGCTTATTCTCTACTTTAAATAAACAGATTTTTATTATTCATTCAACAAATAAATCCCTCCTCAACATTATGTAACATATTGATTTCGGAGAGGGAACTTACATGGAGACAGTAGAGAACGTTTGTGGCGCCGTTATATGTCGCAACGCCGCTAAATGTCGCAAAATCATTTACCTTTAAATGTCGCAATGTTAACGTTAAATGTCACACGCATTTCCCCTACCGTTAAATGTCGCAACACTACCGTTAAATGTCGCAAGATGTAAATTCATGTTAAAATCACGTTTAAAGTAGAATTATATTACTTTTTAACATTCTCATAGTTATTTTTATTGTAATTGCCATTACACAAATATTATCTTTGTCTTACTTGGTTTCTTTAATGAACATAAATATCGAGGTTTTGAGCTACTATATAATGTGATCTTTAGGCTAGAAAGGATAATTGATACTACTTCTCAATAGATAAGTATTTTTCTTTTGTTTAACATTTTCATTTGTAACCCTGATTGACAACAGATTAAAGGTATTATGGTATTGTCATTTCAGAATTTGGTTTAAGTAATTTTCATTTATTTTCTCAGAAACTACCGAATTTACTTTAAACGTGGTTTAGTTGTTCACTATGATCATATGATGCAATATCAAAAGGCAGATAATCCTAGTTATATTTTGCAAAGTTATTCCCCTTATTTCTCTAAGATGTTTTCGCTCAGATTAACCTTTTGGTTACAGCTAATTTCAAACATATTCACTTTAAACTTAAAATACTTATTTCATATGAAAGTACTAATGCATTTCCAAAAGACAGATGACCCTGAAAGGTATTTTTTCTAAAATATCTCCCTTTTTATATTTTCAAAAAAAAAAACAACATCACAAATATTCACTTCAAACGTGAAATATTGATTTAATATCAAGGCAAATTTTTTATTTCAACAGAAACGGCAAATACGTGAAAAACATAGTATGAAATGCACGGTCAGTACGAAAATCGAAAAAAAATTCATGTAGTACTCCTTGATCATGTAGTATTCGATTCACAGTCAGGTGCTAGATATGAGCGAATTTTACGATAATATGCACCGGAATTTTTGTAAGCAGCCAGCCCGCATAGAGCGCGAGACTTGTAACCTCGACCTTGTTGGTTCTATTCCCGGGCTGGCCAACTAAAATAACTGATCAGTCTTTTGGATGATACTTAAAATCGAGGTCCCGTGTGTGGGTGCTAAAACAACTTGGAGGACTCGCCCATATGGGCAACCGGTGGCGAGTATAAATAAACGCAAATTCACACACAGTAAGCAGATGTCAAAGTTAAAATAAGTACACAAGATTTAGTACATTTTACGGTTTGTCAAACACTATTTACGCTTTGACATTGTGGCAAGTGATATTTTACTCGCCAAGTCGCTTTATACTATGAAAGATTCTCAGTAACTACCATATAATAAGAATACAAATAATTGATTAAGCTCATATTGGCCATGCTGTTTGGCTGAAGACAGCTAGCCATTTTGGCCAGAGAATTTAGGCTTTTTATATCATTGCTTTGCTGTAATGAAAATCTTAATTTGTAACGCTTCATTATAAATATTTCAATGAAATTAAATCTGACATTTTTCGAAAAACACAAGACATGAATTATACTCGTACATATGTAACGACGATATTGGTTAGATGTATGTTCGTCCTTAAATGCGCATGTCGAGTACGTCATAGTGAAGTTCAAATGACCATAAATACAAACATACGCAAAATAGTGTATCTATTTTAAGGTAATTTTAAGAACTTTATTTTTCAAAACAAAAAAATGGAACAGATGTGTAAAGATAACATCTTTTTAATTTATTGCAACAATAATATGAATGACCACTGGCTCTCTGGCGTAAAAATGGAAATAAAAACACGCATACGACTAGCAAATTTGATAAAAGCATAAACTGTTTGTATGAACTTCGTCTTGCAAATAAAAATCTATTTTAGCATTTGTGACCATGGCCCATCGATCCCTTCCTCAATATAAAGGAAGAATACCATGCAAGTTATCTACCTTCCAAATATGAAATACATTTATCAATAAATAATGGCTGTAAAAGTGTAGAAATATATTTTAGAACTGGTGACCTTGACCCATCTGAACCATAACTCCATCCAAAGGAGAAGACCTCAATTCCATGTTCCTACCAAAATAAAAGACATCTTTCAAAAGAATAATGTTAAAACACCTGTAAAAATGTTAAAATCTATTTTTGGCATTGGTGACTTTGGTCTTTACCCACAGGAGCCCCAACTAAACAAAAAGGAAGAGGACCTCCCTTGGCATGGTTGTATTAAACATGAAATACATAATCTTAACAATAAAGGCTTAATGAGCAAAAATGTTATAAAAAATTCACACCAGTGACCTTGACAATAGAGACCCCTTACTCTATAAAAAAATACACGGCCATTAATGGTATCCACCTACCAGATATGGAAGATTTCATTAAATAAATTTTTAAGATAAATCCAACTTACCGAAACAGGTTAACCATACAAGGTCCTATTTTCAAAGTGAAAAAAAGGAATATAACTTGGGAAAATGGATGGCAATATCATGAACTTTTTCTAAATAAGTAAGTGTGGAAATTATGAAGCCATAAGTAAAGACAGTACTTAAATAAATCCAACTTGCCGGTTTAGGTTAACGATATTCATTCTCAAACTGCTGAAAATGTCAACAACTTGATTAAAATTTATGCAATAATTATGTTACTTGCCATGATCAAGTTTATTGTATTGATTAATAAATGTGTAAATTATGAAGCCCTTTGTACTTGTAGATTTTAGGAAAAATCCAACTTGCCGTTTTATTTTTTTGATCGTTCCATTTTTTATAACATGACACCAATTTTAGACTGCCAAGCTCCTAGACTGCCAGCTTTAGGCTATTAGACTATAAAGTTAAGTGCCCTAAAAGTAAAGGCGTTTTTTCCATAATCATGCACGTGTATGTACTTTTGCATGATCTTTCATAGTGATTTTACTGTATTTTAAATTGTTTCCATTTTTATAATATAAGTCACTAACTTTAAGCTTCTAGGCTGCCGACTCTAAGCTGTTAGATTGCCAAATTCAGGATGCAAAGCTGACATCGATAGGCTGTTAGGATGTTAGGCGGCCTCCTCAGGATACTAGGCTACCAACGTTAGGCTAACAGGGCGTTAGGCAAACTCTTAAGGTCCAGGTCGTCAGCAATTTAGGCTTCCTCTTCCGACAGCGAGACAATTTGCCTCCTCAGTCAACTAGGCCACCAGACTGTCACCTCAGGCAGCCTGTCTCTTCTGCCATTTTACAGACACAATTGTACTAAACTATTTACAGAACAATGCCAATTTTGCAGTTTCATACAAATAGTAGACAATTGTATAATTATCAATATGTACATGCATAAGATCAGCTAAAAATCGAACCCAAAACAATATACATATATTTACAAGATGAGTATTATCGCCGCCTAAATTGTAGCGCAGTTCCATATATAATAAATTCACTCGCTTTCAAATTGAGTAGGCAGATTTAATTAATATGATACAACAATAAAACTTGCATGAGTTCAACATAAAATTACATCTTGCGACATTTAACGGTAGTGTTGCGACATTTAATGGTGAGGGAAATTCGTGCGACATTTAACGTTAACATTGCGACATTTAACGTCAAATGGTTTTGAGACATTTAGCGGCGGTTGCGACATTTAGCGTCAATGGTGCGACATTTAGCGGCAAGTGCGACATTTAGCGGCGTTGCGACATATAACGGCGCCACAACGTTTATATGAACGTCAATAAGGTAGGCAAACTGTTCAGAGACAATCAAAAGGCAGGTTTGAATTATTAAAGGGAGGGGGTGTGGGGGCTTGAGATTGCTAGAGGATTTAATGTGGATTTTAACATCTTTCAACAGATGGGCATGATTAACTAAAAGAAAGCATAATGTCACCAATTTGTACTTACTGATGATGAAAGGGCAGAAGATAATGATACACATGTAACTACTTAAATTTTGTTTGACTAGTTATTGAGAAGTTTGGCTTAGATTAAGTCATGCTGAAATCATTTTTATATGGCTTACACTAGAGGGGTTAAAATATTTGATTAAATTTTCATCATTGTTATAACAAAAAGAAACTGAAATAATGTTTCATTATTCTTTGTAAAGAATTAATTATTTATTCCAGCGACATTGAAACATATTTTCTAAAATTAAATTAAATTTAATTAAATAAATTTAATATAAATGCTACAATAGTGATTCGGACAATGAAATAAACCATCCGGACTTTTAGTTTATTTACGACTGCACAAGATTACTTTAACACCCAGATGCTGTTAAATATTTAACCTTGTATTATAATTCTTTTATACGTTAATAATTTAGTAATTCGTTTTGAAATAAGTGGTTTAAAATTATGCTACTTGTTATCCATTCAGTCACCTTTTTTTGTTTAGACCGTAACAAAACGACTTTTTCCAATACTCTTTTCATTTTCTTTTCATTGTGCTTAAAGCTGCACGTCTCCAGATGAGCAAAACTATTTCGATAAAATCAAACTTGAGAAAAATGTACTAAGATTTTAGGAAAGGTATAAAGATTCAAAATTTTAGTAACAATTTATATGTTCTGTATGATAATGACCGATTTTTCAGTATTTATAACTATATTTCTACTGCGCTACTAACGCAGTAAGGGCTATTTTTGCATATTTTGACTTCTTTAAAGTAATTTACATGGGTTGTAAGTGCCATTGAAAATGTGTAAATTGCATTCGTTAGATAACTTTACAATATTATACTGTTAAATACATTTTCAAATTTTCATGAAAATTAGCATGAATTTGGAGGCGTGCTGCTTTAAGCGTAATAAAGCATGTCAAATTATCAAACAGGCAATATTTGGTTTGTATATAGGTAGAAATTTACCTGCAGACAAAACAATCTTACGATTAATAGTAAGTTAAATCTTAAGACTTTTTCAAAAAGCCACTCGTAAGTTAAAATCTATCTTAAGATTAAAAATACACTCAAGATAAACATTACCGTAACGACAAAATCATCCCTAGCAACGTTCATTTGATATTGATGTGTATGCCCTACATTTTGTTTCCAGTTTTAAAATCAAATGATTAAGAGCTTGAAATGTGTATTGAACACAATCAAGTTACAAAATTAAGACAAAAACTATTCAAACTGATATATTTTCTATCTTGATTGAAAATAATTATATGAATCTAATTTATTCAGAAACAAAGTCTGCCAAATTATTGCTAAGGTACTAATAGATAAAAAGGTGCCATTTTTTCCCACCTAAATGTACAAAACATTAGTTAACAAGAATTTTATATAGTTCACATCAACCTTCTCCACCATGACGTCACTATGTCATGATGTCACAAATGTTTACGTTGAAAAATAATTTTAACTTAATATGTGTTATTTATAACATACAATTTGCTAAATATATATTTGTTATTCCATTTTTTTTATTCTGATTAGATAAAAGATGCATGATATTTTACTCTTAAGAGAAAAAAATACTCTTATAACATATACTAACAGGGAACACCAATCGTAAAGTTACGACAGATTTTGCACTTAAGATTTTCTTAATTCAGATTTATCGTAAGGTGGAACTTGCTATAAAAAAAATTGTTGTATTTTTGTGTGTTGATGGCTGCTGGCATGGTCGCCAAAGCAAAATAAAGAAATTACACTGGTTTAGGTATGTTGTAAGCTTAATTCAAATGAAATAAATTGTCGAAAAAAATCTTAGCAAATCATTTTAAAGAAAGTAAAGTAGAATTTAATTGTACTGTACTGATTATTTAGGTCCAAATTTGCCATTTCAAAAACACACAAAAAAATCGAATTACTTGCATACCAGAATATCGCATTATTCAATTTTATTGTTGGTTCTTATCGTTATTATATAGATTAGGTTGATTTTTTCTTTACTTATCTGATTTGTGGTATAATTTTGTATGATTGTACTATTATAATTTGTCAAAAATATTTCTTCTCCAATCCGTTGGTACAATTACTGTATTTAAACAGTAACAACTTTTCATTGAATATTTGCTCGTTAAATCAGGATTGTATTATTTATATATAACAGCAAAAATTATTTAATGAGCTTGTGAATTTTTTTAACAACCTGTCCGTGGTATTTTTGATAACGATAAGATATAAACTGTTTTATAATCATGTAGACCAAGGTACTCAAGTCAAGTTATGACAAAACAATAATTACACTCATTCCATGTACAAACTGACACAATGAGGTGGCAAACATGAATAAATGTACAATGAGGCTCAAACATCAGTTAATGAACCTAATATGATATTATTCTAAAAAATGACAAAAGTAAATAATTTTACTTTTAATATGAGGTTTTCATACGTTCAAGGATATTGAAAGCCAACACTTTTCTATACGTGTTTATCTTAATCAGATATATTTAAAACTAAATAGCCATTCATTTAGGATCAAAGTGCAAAACATATAGTACCGGTATGTTAATAAGAAATTAATCATTTATTGACATATTGATATTGTTAAATGGGCAAAAAGAAGACGAATATCTCTTATGTATACAATAAATAGAAAATTAATGACACTTTTAAAACTGGCATTCGATTTTCGATAGGAACAGTAAAGTTATTAAGTCGCCTAATTTAATGACATACATAGTCCATCATTTACTTAAATAATTGCCAAGTTTCCGGTTTTATTGGGAGATGGTGGTTTGAAGTATAACACAATTTAAAGCTCAGATGTGGTAGCAAATCTAAATGTATGAAGAATACTATTTCATGAATTCATATAAATACTAGATTTACAGGATAGGACATATGATGTCTCTTAATTCTTGTTGTATAGACCTCCCACAATAACAGTTGACATATTTTCCAATCATCCCGTGATAATGTTTTAAATGAATGTTTGCCAACAGTATTTCAGTCATATAGGCGGGTAGTTTCCTAACCATCGTTCCTGGAAAGTTACACAAGTACTAGAAGACCTTCCTCCGTGCTAAACTACCAAAGCATCTCCCGGGGATCGAACCCAAGCCAGAGAGGTAACTGGATAAGAAGTCATCGACTCTAACCCCTTGACAAAGGAGGAATTATAATCCTGAACAATTTGGGCTAAAATGTAAACAAAGTAGTAAAATGGCGTTAAAAGGGTCTTATAAAACTCTTGGGGGATCCCAGGTTGTGACATGCTCGAATCCAAAATTACTCAGAAAATGATTGTGTCAGTGTATTGAGCTGTTCGTCTCGGTCAGGCTGAACATTATTCTCAACTTGTAACTTGTGAGAATTACACACTAATTTTGTTTTAAAAAATGGAGGCGTTTCAATCATTACTCATGAAGAAAAACTATTTGTTCACCGTAATCCCACAATTCAGAACAGGCTTTAGAGTGCTCAGTTATTGTATTCATTCCAGAACATAGTAATGTCCTAAATGCTCCCCCATGCTGTCGGCGGCCTGCTTCTTAATATATTTTCTTGATTGGTCAATAACGTGTATACATATTCCAGTTATAATAGTGAGTAAAGTGTTAAGGAATCCATTTAGCGGGTATTGTTTTGGAGGAAAAGAAATCCGGAAAACAAATTAAGTGATCCCTCGGAAATGAAGTATTATTTAATCGCAATAAAATTACATGAACATTGCAGCCTCGGTTTGAATTAATCTGTTCATGAGAGCGCTTAACGATTCATGCAAGCGTGTGCAAGTCTTGTATTGCTTTGAAAATTGGACATCATATCTGTAACGATATCAGATACTAGTTTAACCTCCATGTTATTTTACCTTGACCTTCATTTATCAGTACTATTCCATTAATGCTAGAATGGCAGGCGATTCCCGCCACTAGCCAGTTCTTAGATTAAACTTGATAAGGTCACATCTGTGTTCTTTCTTTAATCTATTCTCATTTGTGAATTACTGAACTCCGAATCCATAGTAAATATACGTACATAAAAAACCAAGAAACATTACAATATCTTAAAGTAAGTGTTGTATTGAAAATTTTGCACGTTTAATAATAAATTGTAGAACATATGACGCACGGCGAGAGAAAACCGGTCTTAATGACACGCCAGTAAATGAAAACTACAGCGATTTTAAATGACGTCACTATTCTTGCGTAAACATACATGTATGTTAGTGTTTGAAATTATTTTTTTTGTCCAATGAGATGGCAGTATTTTTCAAATTTTGAAAGAATTTATTTTTAGTAAATGAGCTTTAAACAACCAGTGCCACTAACCAGGTAAGTCGAATGAACTGATTAACCGACGCTATTCCCCATGTGTGCCTTGGAGGCGGAGCTACATGGATATTGGCTTTTTGTACGATGCACAAGAGAACAGCTGTTAATTTAGACGCTCATCTTATAATATCGTGGACATTTTTTCATAGAAATACATAGGATTAAAGAGAAAGTAGCCGTGGAAACAAACATATTTATTAAATTACCTTTTCTGTCCAGAAACAAAAAACTATATGTAATAGATGAACATTATTTTTTTAATCCGAGTTTTCAACCTGAACGTTTTAACTGAAAACATTACTGGTTTCCTTGCACTTTGTTTTCTATGCAATACAGCAGTTATTATAGTACAGCGATTTACATGTATATGTTTTGACGTTTTGCATGTTGTTTAAAGTGATATTATGCCCATCCAAGGGTATACAGTAAGTGAACGGGTGAATATCAAAATAAGTTTTCATTTTGCCACAATTCCTTTCAATTTCATAATAAAGTTCGCATAAACAATAAATAACACTCCGATCCAAATGAAATTTCTGTAAAAATCCATTAGAATTTTCCTATAACGCTTAGTTTATAAAAATAGTGGAGCAGTCTTTTTAAATTTTAGGCGTATTTATAATTTTATCCTATTTATAAGTAAACATTTTCCAGTATCAACTGTTGGTCAAACACCATTGAATTTTTGACAGTCAATCTTTTGAAATATTAAGTCAACAAACTTTAACCTATACTTACATGTAACATGGAAATGCTTTTTATCGTATGTTTTTGAAGTTTTTAATGTTTACCTACGTCAGAATTTTGAGGAAAGTTTACAACATGGAGGAGGAGTTTGAAGTTAATATTTATAAAGTATATTTCTAAAGAATTAAGTAAAGGGATAAACGAATGACAAAAATAGTAAATTGATGTTATTTACTCAAGTCATGCTAAAATGGCATTCTCTAAAGTCCTATCATGAATTTCTGTATATGAAATACTATATATTTTGGGCTTGAAGCGTAATTTTATTTTAATATATTAAACGAAGTTAAGACGCCGACAGAGTCACTAAGTAGTTTTAAAATAAATCATAAAACTGGAAATCCCTCTGAAAATTACAATTACAGATATTCTGGATATTGTTAGATTGAAATAAGTCTTAGTCTTTCAATGACTTATATTGTTGTGACACAGAATCAACACGGACGCCAAAAAATGTATTTTCCTTCCAGTGACAAAATACAAAGGGCCCATTTGTTGACTAGGGTGTGGTATTGTAACATTTTGAGAATAGTCAAATGTATAGTGCACTTTTTTCAAATCACTAGTGCATGGCTGGGCAGGTCGATTGACTGTGACTGATGTGTGCCTCATTTCCTCCCGAGCCTCTTCTATTGTCTGTCTGTAGACCTGTCGCTCTCTCTGTGCGTCCTACATAGTTTGGGTAAATAATAAGCAAACAAAATTAATAAACAATAAATAAAACAAATCACTCCAACTCTATAAAAATTAACTTTACTATAGAATATCTAAAATGTTAATCTATAAACCTGCAATGCGAGTAATAGTGTGAATATTATCTTAATACATGTTGAAATGTTGATAGCAAAATAATTCAATTGATATGTCAAAAATTTCAAATTTATGGCTCCATTACAAAAGTAAATAATTACCGAAAGAACTTTGCAAGGACAAATCGGTCTTACTTATAAAAATCTGGAAAAGGGTGATCCTTGAATGCATTATAACAACAGAATGAGATGAAAATTGCAGACTTGGTTTGATTAATTCAAGCGTAACTTTTGTTAAAATCAAATCAGAATGTTTGATGAGCGGATTTTAAATTTCAGTAAAACGTATCTGCAGATTAAAGGCAGTAACATAATATAGTAAATATTACCTATATATGTTCCCGTTGGGGGTTTGCTGCCTCTAGTTTCTCAACCTAATGTACAGCATCAGCAACCCTTTTCCTTATCATTCATATCTCAATGTTTAGATAAATATGTTACACCTAAAGGTCTAGTTATCCATTTAAAGCCCCATGTGCCGGGAACAACTTCCAAACGATTTTGTAAGAGATGGAACTCTATATTAGAAAATGCTTCTTCGAAATTATTGACTCTACTTCATGGCAGTATAACACATCGCACACAGTCTATTTCAAATAACATAAGCAGTATATCCAGTGAATTACGTAGTACCACCAACGATTCTACTTGTGACAATATTATCCAAAATTTGAAACATAAACAACAGATTTTGGGCACCAAACTCACTGCCAAGCGAAACAAGAAACTTAAGACTTCCACTTTCCGCCGCAGCAACACAAAGCCCAAGCATCATTCTGACACAAATTCTCAGCCTAAGACGCACCGCTTGCGACGATATAGGCGATCTGAATATGAACGGTCTACAAATACCGATTCTACAGGTACATCTGCAGTTGTCAACCTGTCAAGTACCCCCTTAACAGAACACGAACAATCCCTTCTCTCTAAAGGCCTTAATTTCTGTCCTAGACCGAAGTCATATGATAGAGGTAAACTTGTTGAAGACACCAAGGCGTTCAGTAGAAGGCTGAGACTTAAATCTCATTTCCAGATGCCAGATCCGCTCTATGACAATAGCTGCACACCTGATCCCTCTGATGCTGACACATTTTCCTCTCAATCCTCCAGCAGCCTAAACAAAAACGACAATTCACTAACAGAAACACAAGACTTTGAAGATGTCCTGTATCCCATGTTTCAACTGAAAAGTACTTGGAAACCACCACGCCAGTCTGTTCCTTTAGAAACGTTTATTCAAAACATTGAGACCGATATCAATTCATTTCAACCAAAATCGTCATATTACAATAATCTTTCAAGACCACAGAAACAAGCTCTTAATAGCCTCAAAAACAGAACTGATATTGTTATTAAACCTGCCGATAAGGGCTCAGCTGTAGTCATCTTGGACAGAGACCACTATATTTCAGAAGCCGAACGTCAGCTCAAAGACACCAACTTCTACAAGCCATTAGATTATGATCCTACACTAGAATTTGCAGACAAAGTATCCTCTGTTGTTGAAGACATGTTGAAACAAGGATACATCTCTGAGAAAAACAAAGACTACTTAATAGTCCCTAAGCCTAAAGCTGGTAGATTTTACCTTCTTCCTAAAATACACAAAGAAGGAATCCCAGGCCGCCCCATTGTATCTGCCAACGGTCACCCAACAGAACGTATCTCAGAATTTGTTGACCACCATCTTCGGCCATTTGTATGCGCTTTGCCCTCTCATTTGCAGGACACCACTGATTATCTAAGAAAATTAGAATCTCAGAAAGATTTACCTGACCAAACCCTTTTGGTGTCTATGGATGTTACTGCATTATACACTAACATCTCCCACGAAGATGGCATTGCAGCGTGCAAAGAAGCATGGGATTCTCGTATAATAAAGAATCCTCCCACAGAAACACTTATCGAACTTCTCGTACTTATTCTGAAATGCAACAACTTTGTTTTCTGTGACAAACATTTCCTACAGGTACAGGGCACGGCTATGGGGACTAAAATGGCGCCATCTTACGCCAACGTGTTTATGGGCAAATTAGAAGGACAACTGCTAGCTGCAGTACCTCTTAAACCATTCAGTTGGTTACGCTATATAGATGACATTGACATGCAATGGTGTCACGGGGAAGAAGCTTTGCAAGATTTTCTTTACAGGGCTACTACTTTTCACAAATCTATAAAGTTCACCACTGAGGTATCAAACGAACAACATGTTTTTCTCGACACAGTATCTCATATTAAAGACAATCATATAATTACTGATTTGTATTCAAAACCCACCGATAAACATCAATACCTTCTTCCAAGCAGCTGCCACCCTCGACACTGTTGTAAGAACATACCATACAGTTTGGCTTTGAGAATCAAACGAATATGTTCAAATCCCAGCACGTTCTATATCAGAGCAAAAGAACTGTCTGAACATCTTAGGAAGCGAGGATACAAGGCAGAAGACATTGCAAACGCGATCTTAAATGCAGACAGCAAGCACAGGAAGGACTTACTAGAGTACAAACATCAATCTAGTGGTTCTACACAAAATAAAATTCCATTTGTGATTAGCCCTCCCCGACACCGCCTGATGACTAAAGCTTACGTTTACCTGCAACGTATTCCTGATTTAAAGTAAAGTTTCCGGTGTAATTGAAAACTGTTCCTAGATAATTAAGATCATTCACTACTTCAATATCATTACCATCATATGTCCAAAAGCTCATTTCCTAATAAACCTCCTCTTTACCTAAATACAACAGTTTTAGTTTTATCTGTATTTACTTCTAATCCCCAACTTATACAATATTCATATAATTTATCTAAATGCATTTGTAATTCTTGAGGCGATTTTCCTAATATAACCATATCATCAGCAAATAATAGTAAAAGTAAGATATTTTCTTCTATATCAAGTCCAGAACTAATGTTATCCTGTAAAAATAATTCTAGGTCTTCTACAAATAGAGAAAAAGTAGTGGCGACATTATCTCTCCTTGTCTTAAACTTACAGCATACTCAAAATAAGAGGAATAATCGTTACATGTCCTAAAAAAGGGATTTAACTTTTGTATACATGTCCCTAATAATTCTCAATAATTTACCTTGTATTCCTAATCAATACAATTTTAACCACAGTGCATTTCTATATATAGTATCAAAACATTTTTTTAAATCAACAAATACACAAAATAATCTTTTATTTTCATTTAAATAGTGTTGCACAACATTAAACAGTATAAATAATGCATTTACAGTTGATTTATCCTTTCTAAAACCAAACTGCGCGTCAGATATAACATTGTTATTTTCGCAAAAAGACGTGACACGCTTATTTAAAACTATTGTAAAAAACTTAGAAAAACAACTAACTAATGTAATACCCCAGCCTAAAATTGTTAACGTCATTCTTATCACCCTTTTATGTAAAGGTATAATTACACCTTCCATCCATTTATTTGGAAAATACCCATAATCTAAAATAGCATTAAAAAGATCACAAATATGCGACCCTAAAAGCAATACTTTCAATCAAATATTCATTCAAGATAAAATCACTACCACAAGCCTTACCCTTTTTTTAGTTCTTTCGAAGCATTATAAATTTCTTGTACAGTTATAGTTTTATCTAATTCTTCAAAACAACAATCTAAATTATTAAAATCATGGCTACTACAAAAACTTTCTGCGTCAGGATTCTTATCCTGTAACACATCACTTCCTAGGGATGAGAAATAGGAACAACAAATTCTTTAACAGATAAGTCGTTTGAAGATTTACTTTTCTTTTTAAAATAGCTCCAAAATACTTTAGGTTTTGCATGAATTAAATTTCCAATATCGTTCATTTCTTTTTTCTACATAACTCTTTATACTGCTTTTTTAAATTACAAAAAAATACCCTATTCTGATCCGACTTTAACCTGTTAAAATCATGTAAAGCATGTAAATACTGAATTCTTGACCTTGAACATTCAATATCAAAGCAGTTAGCCTGTTTTAAAACAGACTGTTCACTAAAATAAGGCTCATTCTTAAATACATATGATTTAGAAAACAATGGATCTGCGACTACACGCAATACATCAGAAAAATTATTCATAACGTTATTTACAGATTCTCTGCTAGTCTTATCGATATTATTTGTTAAAAAATTCAAATATGGTAATCTTGAAATAAGATGTAACCTTAATATACTCTTATATTTATCATCCCATTTATACCTGACCTCATTTTGTACCTTAATCTCATCCATGCGTTTCTTACACCTCAATGTAAACAACATCCCCGCATGGTCACTAAATTCATTGAATGAATCAATAGTAAAGTTATATAATATATGAAAATTACATTCTTTTGTTAGTTAATAATCGATAACGGATGCCCCGTTTGTATTTTCGAAAGTGTAAAACGTAAAACTGTTAAAGGATTTATCTATTGAGACCCGTCTTAATGGTATATCGGGAACATAATCAATATCATCCATATTTCTATCAAAAATATCACATGTTATAAAATCATGATTGCCAACGCGACTGTTCCAATCGCCAACTTAATATACTGAACCTAATTTCAAAAGTCATATATACATTTGTAAAAATGAAAACAAGTCAACAGGGACAAACAACTATATGCTGGTGAATCTTGCACAAAATATATAAACCTTCATATATAAACATCAGATTCAAATGAAAAAACAAACGGTTTAACTTCAACCAAATAATAGTGTCATGATGTGGACGAACCACTTCTTTACCTGGCTTTAGACTTTCTTTAAAATACAAAACAGTACCTCCACTACATCTTTTCGCACTTCTATTTTGCAACTTTCTGTAAAAGATATGAGAAACATAATTAGAATCTTTACTGGTCCAAGACTTATATAAAAACACAATGTCATTTTTAGAAATCAAATTTATAAACTCACTATCATTTTTCTTATCACTAGTTAATCCATTTACATTCCATGATAGAAATTCAGTTCATCCTCAATTGAATCCCTATCTAGGCCTCATCCACTTTCACTGGTTTTCCATCCACTACAGATTGTCGTAAGCTAGCCACGCCCCTTCTTCCTGCTTGTTTGGCCTCCTTATGTTTTTGGAAACTAAGTTTCGCCTTTTATTCGTTTACCTCTTGAAATTGCTCATGCACAAAATAATTATATCCTTGTAATGTTTCTCCATTGCTTACGTACAATATTCCCTTTCCTAAAAACAGTGAAAACTTGGCTACGAATTTTTTCTACTTTGACGATCCGTTTTAGGCAAACCAATTCTGTGAACTCTTTCAAACTGGATTTCATCAACAAATTTGGGGCAAGCTTCAATTTGTGCAGTTTAATAAAGTTCTTAATGTGTTTTCTGTGTCGTCAGAAGTTTATGTTTGGGGCCTCAATCTAATATTAGCAAACATAAGTTTTCCGCATGGATGAGATGCCAGAATACACAACTTCTGTTTTTCCCTCAATAAATCTTTCTCATTTGGCATTTCGCATCTTAATCAATCAGTATTCCAAGAAAAGTCGCTGCAACCACCTTTTTCCTCCCACTTAAATTTAAACGGTAGGCAGCTACTTTGTTTGAATTATCATGAACAATATTCCAAAGTTTTTTCATTTCTTGGTTAAACTTGTTCACTTTATGTTCAAATAATCTAACTTTTTGAGACGTCTGTCGATGTTTATAAGCTTACTGTCAATACCTTTCAAACAGGTCATAATATCACAATGTGACGGTTTATTCATAGTTAGACTTGACTCTTTAGGTGGGTGGGGTATATGTAAATGCCCTGATTCTGATTCAGATCCAATATACGTTTCTTCTTCCAAAAGCACATTCAAATTGAGTTGATCATGATTTTCAAATAACACTGAATTGGCTTGACTTAAAATATTACTTACAGGTAAGTTATGATATTCTGGTGAGTGAGAAAATCTTCCCGCCTTACAAAACTTTTCATTGCCCACACTATCGTCACTCTTTTAACGTTTATTCATTTTTCCTCCCATTTATGACAATCACATAAATCCAGTATATATAATTCAATGATATGTAAATCCATTTTTTACTATTAGATCGATATAATTTTCATATAATTTTAACGATTGCACTTGTAAGAAAGATACGTGTTACTCCATTGACTCACGTGAATATCAGTTCACAATATCCCGGGTAATTGTTGTTTTGTTCTGATCCATTTTGCAACTGAACAATGTTTTTATTAGTAATTGCAGGTGGTCATTTTTATTGACATACATTAGGAATATATGAACAAACTAGTATGCTCTTTCAGCTGAAAGTGATTTCTCGCTCTCATTCTTTATTTTCCTGTAAATGTACAGATTAGTCAGTCTGTACATTTCTATTACATGTAATTATTGATTTATATGTAGATTTACAGATAATATTTATTATAAAGTTTATATTTAACAGAATCACATATCTGTACAATAAATAGTAAATCATGACCTTGCTTTTTAACATTATCTTCAACCATTGATTTTTCAGCTTGCTTTTGCTTCAGTTGAAGACGTCTAGAAAGAATTCTTCAAAGCATTGGATTGAAAAGAAGAAGAAATATGGATGTTAATAGAATTCAAGCTGCATTATTGGTAAATTTTCATTACATTAATTAATTACTATGGGCAAATTGGTTGTGTTGGTCTGTTTGGTCGTCAGACTCACTAATTATATGTAATTATGTTTAATGCTAGCAAGATCTAGTGGTCGGATACATGGGTTATGTGAACCGAGACTATGTGAACCGGTATGTTAGAAGATGTTAACCAAATCCTGGGACCAGGATCAAGATGATTTGAATCATTAGGGCTGTCTTAATATACTGATATATCGGTATATTGCAATATGGGGTCGAATAATAATATTCCGTGGTACAAAGTTAGCATACGGGTATTTGATTATATATTAAATTTAAAAATGTTCTAGCTGTTAGTCAGTTACTGTTAAATTACTAGTCCTTACATTTTAAGAAAATTCAGTTGTTAATTGACATTTAGATTATTATTCATTTTAAAATATTCTAGTCATGTTCTTTTTGTTACTAGTCCATACATTTTATTAATAAATTCTATTGTTGAATAAATGTTTATTTTCTGTAATATATTTGAAGAGTAAGAAGTTGCATTTTGAAGTTTAAAACCAGAACAAAAACTAATACATCATAAAGCAATGTATCAAGATACGTATCGTGATACAGTACTAAGATATCGCAATATATCGTGGAATACTCCTAGCGTATCGTGGCAGCGCTATGAACAATGTATACAAACAAATGCAAAAAAATATTAATTAAGAAAAAAAAGAGAAAATATGTTCCAAAGAAACAATATCATAATTATTAAGTAATATTGAATTAATTTAAAAATTGTTATACTTTTATTATAATAAAAACAGAGATAAAATCACGTATCATTTCATTATTTTAATTTGTCACATTCTTGATAATTATTATAATGTCATGTTTTAGTATGATGGGTTTGTTTGTTTGAGATTGTATAATAAAACATATAGCATTTAGTTGAGTTAACAACTTTGTTGTCTTTTATGTATGTTAATTAAAATAAAAATCGTATATCTTGTCATTAAATTATTTAAAACTCAAACATTGCTCGAAAAAGAAAACGTACTTACAAGCATATACTTTTTCTTATTTGTCATTTAAAATGGTTACAGAAACTGCATTTGCTTAATACTGTTTAAAAATGGAATTTGCCAAAATAGCAAATTATGATTTTTGTATTATTGACAATACAACAATCTGAAAAGAAAATAAAATTAACAAGCATTTTAAACCGACAGATCATCAATGGTTCACATTGTCTTTCGAAAAAGGTTCTCATCGTCCAGTGATTTGGTTCACATCGTCCAAGGTTGACATCGGCGACGGTTCACATCGTCTCTTATTTGTTGAATATTGCTATTTGTTTGCTGCTGATTATGATGAAAATATCCACAAATAATTATTAAACTTAGGCAGAAATGGCTGGCAGTGGGCAGAGGCTTGGGTGCAGGTCAATGGTACAAAGTTTGTTGAGTCAGCATGTGATATAAATTGGAAGGTAAATTCTTGATTAAATCTCTTTTTATGGCTTAAAAAATCTTAAGATTGCAACAAGAATTTTTTTAGACTAGTATACCAGATATATTTCAAATTTTCTCACTACATGTATTTTCTTCACACCCGATGTAAACTTGATGTGTTTTAATAATACTTCTAACTGATTTATTGAGTTATGCGGGCTGTGTTCATTGAACGCCACCTTTTCTTTATGATCTTATTTATCATATTTCATTAGTTTAATTAGATAATGTACAACAAGGGTAAGATTTTCTTCTACTCCTAACCTTTTGAACAAAAAAGAAAGCATAACCCCTCTAAGCATTTAACTGGGGATTAGAAAACTAACAAAAAATGTATAAATATATATATAGAAAACAGTGGTCAAATGCATAGTATTGTTGTAGTCACAGCAAGAAATAATTAAGTTTATAATATCAGCACACTTCTTGTATACATTAAGGTAACTTTAGTGGTAGTAACGACTGAGTAGAGAAAACCTGATATATTTTTGGAAAGGCAACATTACAGATAATATGAAGGGTATGACAACTGGTCATGGGTGTTTTCAGCAGTGGATTATAAAATTTAGTAAGATTCCTGACAAAATGAGTGTCAACAATCAAAAATGCTTGAGAGGTCTGAAAATGTTTTTTGCACCAATATTACCTCTGCTTTGGGACAAAAACATTAATTAATAACTTACTGTAAAATAACTGCTGCCAATATAACTATTTGTCTACACTAGTGTCTCTTTATAACAATATTTGTAGGGAAAGAGATCTGCGTTTTATGCGAGTTCTTGATCCTGAAGGTGTGGAGATGAGAAGTCGACATTGTCTTACCAGGAGACAGTATAATTCTGGGCCAAATTTTATTGCGCACATTGATGGATATGATAAATTAAAAGATATGGATTTGCCATTCATGGTGCCATTTGTGGGTAGGTTGAATTATCTTTAGCATGTAATATTATAGGAATATGATTTTAGATTTCTGTAGACATTTAAATTAAAGTCTACATATACCACATGTCCTCAGGATCAAGTTACTGATTATGTTGGGCAATTTATTTGCATTTTAACATTTTTAACTAGATTGTTTTTGCAATAAAAATTATTGTAATATCCCCTGGAAAATCTCATCAGTATGACATATTACTGATCTGCATTTATTCTTCCTTGCAATTGGTCACCTTTTTTAGATTTTAACTATAATAAATTTTACTTTAAGGCAGGAACAGTCAATGGAAATGTTAGTTGACATCTAAAAGTATGTCTGTTCCTTTACTTAATGAATTATTATAATATTTTATTGGAAAACACTGACAAAAGTCAAGCATGCTTTCTTATGGCTAGCTCTTTTTATTATTCTTGAAGGTTTTAACGAAAAATGCTTCGGCTAAATCGGACCAACAATGATCCAGCTGTTGTTGCTTCATATAACATTGATTTCATCAGAGCAATTACAGGTTAATTAAAGCATTTGATTGCTTTTATTGTACAAGAAAACCAATGTCTTATGCATAATATTACAAATATTATCAAGGAATGACACTATGACTTAATGTCAGAAAAATAATCTTACATTAGTTAACTTAACTGTCATTAACATGTATAGAAAATACGAGCTTACCAAACCAGTATCTTAAGTCTGTAAAACTTTGTGATGGGTTTGTCCATAGTAACGTTTGAACTCCATAAAATATTTATTATACCTTGGCATTAATGTCCAATAGATTAAGACATTTGCCAAATTAAGGTTCTGGAGTTCTGGTTTGAATTTTGACAAGAGATATGTCCCTTCTTAACCTTTATTTTTTATTGAAATTAAGTGTCTATATCATTATTAAAGGGTTGCATTTGAAACTAAAAAAGGTTTATTCATCATTAAATTCTCCAAGAATAGTAACCATCCCTATAAATCTGATTTAAATTTGGACAATTTTGTTCCTTTTTTGAATTAGAAGTTTTTGTTACAGCCAAGATATCAACCTTCTTCACTTCAATCTTGAAATAGTTATTCAATACAAAAGTGTGCATGTGTCTTAATGATTCCTGTAACTCTAAATTGAATTTGAAAGAGTGATTCCCCTTTTTAATTTAAAATTATCAAAGCTTTTTACTGGAAACTTGCAAGTATCTTTTTATATTATTTTTCAATACTTCTTTTTATTGCTGTTTGTCCTATAATTTTTTTAGATATTTTGTTCATAACATAAATAAGGCTGAATATTTTGTATAAATAAGGCTGAATATTTTGGAAGATATTGTGTTAAATATGGCTGAATACTGTTTTACTATTTCCAAATCAGCTGCAGTAAATGATATTCCAGGAGTGAATGATTAGAGGCGGGGGGGGGGGGGGTTATACGTATTTGATTATGACATTTCGGATTATAGAAAACAAGTTTCAATCACAATATTATACATATTGCATTTATCTAACGTTGCATATAGATGTTTGCACTAAAAATGTGATGATTAACAACATGCAGTAAGCTCTTCGTTTGTATAGTGATGATGCACAAAGTGGTAAGAACAGTGTTATTATTGGTAGCTCACAATCAAATCAGGTATTTTATTTGATTATAGTTCCTATTTCTATCAGTATTTGTTTTTTATTTCTTAGGGTACAAAATCTATTAGTCAGTCAACAAAGAAATAATTTTGTATTGCACATGCACCTTAATCCCATTGCCACAATGAAAATTCAACAATTGAAACTTTAGATACAATGAAAAATAGATCAGTGACTGTAAATCAGGTTCTTCAAAACTTAACAGATGTCACAGTTCATGACTGTCATGAATCAAACAAGAAAACCTACAAAAACGTACAGTTAGCTGACCAGTCTTCAAGATTTGCTTATATTAGGGAGAGTTATATAAACAATTTAACTGAAAATCTAAGAAATCGTTTCCCTGAAAATGATTGAGATATTCTTGAGGCATTTGATTATATTTTTAATCCAAAAAGGTACCCTGAGAATGTTAGGGATATACAGGTTTGTTCTATGCAGAAGTTGGAAATTCTTTGCCAGTTTTATAACACTCTACCCAATTTTGATGAGGCAAGGTGCAAAGCTCAGTTTTTACCATTTAAACACTAAGTTTATTCATATAGGACAATTTAATCATTTTCTGGTTTAATAAAATTGCTTTTGCAGGAACACACAGAAACATACACTGACTTTGTTACTCTGGCTCAAATTGCAATGAAAATTCCAGTGTCAATGTGTTGAAATATAAAGTTAAAATAGAGTTAATCCTTAAAGACTTAATAAACTAATGATGATAAAATTAGTCGGACCAGATGTGAAAGATCTTGACTTTCTGCAAGTTGCACAAACATTCAACCAAATAAAAGAAAGGAAAAACTAAAAAGTGAAAATAAAAAGTAACAATAAATGATGATTATGTCATTGTAAACTGTATTTCCTGGGTTGACAAAGCAAAAGTAAAAAATAAATGGTTTATATTTTTTATTTTGTTTAACATGGTCAATAAAAATGCATATGTTGTTGAACAATGTATATAAATGTTAAGAATTAAACGTAGACAATATATATAAAAGTAATAACTTACCTAAAGAAATAAATGATTATGACCCTCATATTTTTTTCTGGGACCCTCATATTTTAGAAGCACGAGTCCCTGGGACTCTTAAATAAAAATTCGTAGAAGAAACCCTGATAGTGACTTTGACAGCTTCAACTCTCAGTACATACGATTTTTCTACACTCTATACAACTTTGCCACATAAATTAATCAATGATAAACTAATTTCCCTAATTCAGAAAAGTTTTGCACGGGAAAAAGTTACCTTTCTAGCATGTAATTCTAACAAAGCTTTTTTTACTAACGGTATTGTTAAACATTATACTATGTGGCCCTGTGACGAAGTTTGTAGAGCACTCTCATTTCTTTTAGACAACATTTATGTCAGGTTTGGTAATACCCTATTTAAACAGATCATAGGAATTCCTATGGGTACTTATTATGCACCACTGGTCGCCGATTTGTTTTTGAACTGCTATGAAAGAGAATTTATGTTGAGTCTCTCTGAAGATAAACAACAAGATGTTATAGTCGCATTTAATAATAGTTCCAGATTCCTTGATGATATTTTTAATTTAGATAATTCTTATTTTGATCAAATGGTGTCAGACATTTATCCCCATGAACTAAAACTTAATAAAACGAACTCTTGAAATTTTAGTACATCATTTTCGGATCTTCATATTTCTATTGACAACAATTCCATTCACATGAAAATTTATAATAAAAGAGATGACTTTGACTTTTGTATAGTTAATTATCCACATTTAGATGGGGACGTACCCCATGCAAAATCTTACCGGGGGTTTATGTTTCTCAGTTAATTAGATTCGCTAGAGCTTGTACGGAATATTTTTATTACCAGCAAGCTTCTAAAGCAGGGCTACCGCTATCATAAATTACGGAAATATTTTACTAAATTTTACAATCGTAACTTTGATTTAATTTCTAAATTCAATAGTGATTTAAAAACTCTTCTGCGACAAGGGATTAGCCAGCCTGGTTTTTATGGCGATGTGATTTACAAACTTCGTAAGATTTTGGGTCATGGTAATTTTTTCTGCTGTTTTTACTAAAATCATTAAACGTTTTATTAAAAGAGGTTATGACCCTACTATTTTAAGACATACTGCATGTTTAGTGTTCAACCCTTTTACAGTTGGACACTACGCTTTCCTCTTTTGATTGCATCTGACAGGACCAAGTGGGAGACTCTATGATGGATAGTTCGTAAAGCCCTTTGGGACTGAATTGTCTTAATGTTCGTCTTCTGCCTTGTTTCGTCGGGCCCTTGTAGGTGATTTTCTTGTTGCTCTGTCTTCCTTTAGGACATTGAGTACTTTTGTTAATGGTCATTGGGTTTACTTTTATATGTTTCTACATGATAATTTTAGTGTTTTACTTATTTAACCTTTTGTAACCATGACAACTGTTAGAATTTCACTTGGCGGGGATTCATTTTATTTACACTGTCTCGTTTATAGGAACATGGTGGGGCTAAGAGCGAGGTTTGGTGCACCATTAACCGGTTTAAACTCCCCACCAGTCATTATTATGCTGCTGACCGTTCCAAGGCGGCGCCCCACTGTGTTCCTCAGATGTATGTCTCTGTTGTTTCATACTGTTTTAGTGACACTTTTGCTTGTGTCCCTTGTTGTTTTCTCGTCTACGAAAAGTATCTTCCCCATTGCCTTTAGTTTTTATTTCTTTGATTAACCCCCCCCTCCCCCGATCTCCTGTCCCCTTCCCCTTTGTGGGCCTATTATTCTTTTCTTTGAAATTCTAATCAGTTACAAATTATTTATCATTTAATTATTAACCTGTCCGTGCTCTGTCTTTGCCCTGTCCTGTTTTTGTTTAGGGTCCGCCTGGGCTCCTTGCCATTGGTTCTTGTTGCTTGGTCATATGGGGGTTGCGTTCATCGAACGCCGCCTTTCCTTGTTGATCTTGTTTATCATATTTGTTAATAAAGTCAAGTGTACATGTACCGTCACTACTATGGGTAGCAATTGATGAACACATAATATTAACAGTTTCACAATCAATACAATTTAGAAACTCATCTGAACTTTCAGAATTCCAAAATGGTTTAACTACATCATTTACAGTATCACGTGACTGATCACTATCCAATTTACAAGATTCAGTCAGATGTATACCAGATTCTAGTGCAAAAGACACTGTACATCAGACAATAAAGGGTCAAATGGTAAAATTTCAAATCATTCAACACGAGGAAATAGTTCTGGTGAAAGTAAGACATAGTCAAATAGTTCTGGTGAAAGTAAGACATAGTCGATTACACTAACACCCTTTCATGTTGTTTCACCAATGTTAGCATCTTTACCTAATCTACCATTGGCTATGTGAACATCTGTAGACCTACAAAAATCAATAAGTCTGCGGCCAAAATTATCACAAAATTTGTCTTCAGAGAATCTTTCTGTTAGGAAAACCCAGAGTATCAAGATTATTTCTATTAAACAAATCTTTGGTTTCATAATCAAACAAATAATCTGAAATGTACCTATCAATTAAAGTAAAATCTGGACGAGTACCAGTTCTGGCATTTAGATCCCCAAGCATGCATACAGAAAAATTCTAGATTTAAAGTCAATAATATCTGCCTCAATCCTATCAAAAATATCAATATTTGAATAGGTGGACCCTTCAGGAGGGATATAACTTGCTCCAAAGATACATTTCATATTGATGACACTTTAATCAATTTGAAACCAAATACAGTTTTCAAAAGAATTATCAAAGAAATTAACTTTATCAAAAATGTCTTTTTTAAATAGAACTCCAATACCCTCAGAATTTTTTTGAGCGAAATTTCATACTTAACCAATAAAATTTAGGGTTTTTCAGTAAGATACTGTCATACTCATCTAACTTAGTTTCTTACAACAAATAACATCATATTGCTATATGAATTATTCAAATTCTGAAAATTAAGTTTAAAATAAAGTCCACAAATATTTTAAGTAACAGATTTTAACTTATGAACATTAATTGAAGCATAGATATGGTCAAAAATATCAGTTTCAATAAAATGCTTTATAGTAGTTTTCTCAATTAAACTATAATCCTCCTCTTCCTATTCAAGTGACTCTAGTCCGAGATCCTTAATGTCAATATGCAATGCATGAAAATCATCGGGGGATGTAACTGAGAATTCTCGTTTTTCCTTTGTACAAAACAGTACCCCATCTCGAGAATACACATTGGAAACACCTGGAGTGTCCTTCAGCACTGATTTCATTCTCACCCTTGGTTGCGTCAGGTCATCCAAGATAAAATTATGTTTGTGTTCATCAAGTGACGCTAGAGTTTTCTTCAACCTAAGTACTTGTAGAACATGTTATGGTTCTTCATAAATAATGGTGTGCTAAAATTAAAGAGATGTAACTCTGTAAATACCAATAGGCTAAACGGTACTAAAATGAAATGTTACATTTGTTACAGTAACCAATTTCTACGAATGGTCCATATAATTTTAGTTATTAATACTTTTTTTAATATATCTCAATAAAAATGTGTGTACATCAGAATTTTTTAATACATGGGCAATTTGAGATAATAAAGAAGTTAAACATTTACATTATTTGGGCACATCATTGGTATTTGGGAAACCGATATCTATCATTAAATAATAAATAGTACAATATTGATAAATAATATTTCAATTTAATCACCTAACAGGCACATGTTTACACCAACGATGATAGTAGCTATTAATTTGGAGCTACAAATGCTTAAATTAGTCAATATTTGGGTAAATCAGGAATATTTGAATGTATTTGGGAAAGTCCATCCAATAAAAATATTGACGTATTTTGTTCTATTAAACATCAATTTCCACCAAACAATTTAAAGTTTCCCTCTTATTACTATCTAAAACGGCATGTGAAAAGCTAGATCTATTTTCTAGATGTACCTTTTAAGTTTTTATTTCACCTTCATCTGCCTCGTGCTCCTTAGCCACCATTTGTCACGGTGATTTGACTAAATTCTACTCGTATTATATGCTACGGGTAAATGATCCATATCGGACATTTGATTCTACTTCGACAACTAGAGATTTTATGGTTAATTTCTACTTGTCGCGCTATTTCATGGGTAGACGAGTTGACGCGATAACTATCATGCAAATATAAACTTGTCAACCTTTGATAATACGCGACAATTGGAAATTAAAGTGATTTAACATCTACTTTTCGTGCTAATTTAAAGGTCGACATGTTGACGATTTTGTGACAATTATCGAGTCAAAAACCTCGACTTTTCCAGTTTTCGGGGTATGCTTTTACCGCGGAAAGTCGAAATTTTATTATTAATTTCTAGTTGTGTGGTTATTTGTTTAGTCGACAAGTCGATGGCGGAAACGCAATTCTGTATTAAACCGGTGTTCGAAAAACTTGTCCGGGGGTACAAAATGTCATAATGGCGCCCATTTGACAGATACTTTAACGTTTTCATTGTTGTCTATAACTGCTATTTTGAAGTCTAAATCCACCGTGACGTGGATCAAGTTGGGAAACCACCTATTTAATCTTTTTTAAAGGGAAACGTTTTGTTCCTCTGACTGCTTAGTGGTTTCATTTCGAGGACATTTATAGAATAATGAAAGAAAAATTCAAATCGTAGAAATTAAAATTTTGCCTGTGTCTCCCTACAATAAAAAAGCATTAACTAGTACAATATGTAACCTATTCAGGTGATATCATGATTTTTTACCGTTTTTATAAAGATCGTTGCTTTAATAAGATTCAAATACGCTGTTTTACCTTGATCTTCAAGGTACATTATGCTCAATCTGTCAGGAAGAGTTCAATAGACTATATATTTAAAAAGGTTGACTTTTATAATGGCCATTGAACAATAATTGATTATTAAAATTGCCTAAAACATAAAAGGCCTGTCCAACTCTTTTTATCAACGGAGCATAAACGACATTTTCCGAAGGATATCTATAGAGTTAATTGTGATTCATGTGGGTTATTGATTATTCACGTGGACTATTATCTATAATTTAAAATTGAAACATAATAGTATTTTGAAAAAATCTAAAGTTGTTTTGACTTTCACCTTTTCACCCACTATTTAAACTTATATAGGCATAATGTCATTCATCGATGGATCTCTTTTTTTGTTATTTCATAGGTAATGAGGGTATACGGTGTAGTGTTGTCACACGTGACACTGAAGAAAAGTTTGTCCCTTCAGTCAGAACGTCAGTTTGCCTTAAAGTTTATAAGTACGTATTTACAAAAATGAATTCGTCAGGCGCAGCGCAGCCGCTCGACCAATTTATCTAATAAATTTTAACCGGCTTAGTATTTTAAATTATTTCTATAAACTCTCAACATGTCTCCGCCCTTTTTTGTCACGCAATATTGATTACATCCCGAAACACAAAAATCATATCTGTCTATATCGGCGACGTCTTATCTTTAACCGGCCTATGCTAAGTACAATCTTATTTAGCTGGCACATAAATTCGTGAAGGTCAAGGATTATATTTAATGCTTATAGTTATAATGGTTATAAGGACATTGGAAATCGTATTCATGACGAAGGATTGTGTTTACTGCTTAAACAAATAAAATCTACGGACGAGTAATTTGTAAGAACAAAGTTAGATACCTGTCCAACATTACCTTGTTTTCACTATTGCTCTTTTACTCTAATTATTAATTTGGAATATCAGCCTGGATGTAACGCCTTTTCTCATTTTTATTCAAAATATATATAATTCGGTACCAGTAAGCAATGCTAATTTTATCAAAAAAGTGAACTTCCCAACCTTTTCCATGTCGTCTGAAAATATATTGTTCAAAGTATTGATTTACCTGAAATGGGGTCTCAATTATTACACATGGGCATTTAAGCTTGAATTCCCCAGGTGTTGTTTATTTTCAATTGTTACAAGTTCTCTAAGGAAACTTTAAAGTGACAGCATGCTCATATTTTCATAGTCAAGTTGAGCTGAATTGACTTTATCGCTCAGCACGACATTATTGTTGTGCTTGTGGTATTTTTAGTTTCAACTTTTCGACATTTTCTAGTTGGGTGGTTCCAATATTCCTACTTGAATAATGTTGAATCACCCTTAGGATATGTTGCCTGCTTTTTGAATTTGTCTTTTGACGTCTTATCTGTGATATGCAGGCTTCATAACCTCTGATCCCCTTTCATAATTCCATTTTATTTAGTTCCGTCCATTGTTCTCTCGTTTAGCGCATACGCTTTTTATTACTTGGGGACCATACGCCGCTTTTCATGGAATGGCACTACTGTGTCACATTGAAGGTTCCATGATAACCGCCGTATGAACACATTTGCAGATGTTTCTAAATTCAAAAGTTTATTTACTATTTCATGTTTAAATGTTGAATTCTGCTTAAGCCGGTGCTAGGGGGCGTGGACGGTAACTTGCACTTACCAGTACCGTCCATAAACAGGCTTATTCAAACCGAGCATGCAACATTTTCAATTTTCCTTGTTGGGCTTTCTTGAGGGATTCAGTATTTATCTATTTTATGATCACATCCGTGTTATTTGTGCCGTGTGGCGGCTGTAAAAAGTCTCCCCGTACATTTAATCAATTATGTTATATTTTCGATCCTTGAAGATCATTCAGCACGACATAATTGTTGTGCTTGTGGTATTTTTAGTTTCAACTTTTCGGCATTTTCTAGTTGGGTGGTTCCTATATTCCTACTTGAATAATGTTGAATCACCCTAAGGATATGTTGCCTGCTTTTTAAATTTTTCTTTTGACGTCTTATCTGTGATACTCTGCTTAAGCCAGTGTTAGGGGGCGTGGACGGTAACTTGCACTTTCCACTACCGTCCATGAACAGGCTCAATCAAACCGAGTCTGCAACATTTTCAATTTTGCCGTGTTGGGCTTTCTTTAGGGTTTCTGTATTTATCTATTTTATATTTCAAAAGATTGACTGTCAAAAATTAAGTGGTGTTTGCCCAACAGTTGATATTGGAAAATGTTTAGAAGAAAATTATAAATACGCATAAAATTTAAAAAGACTATCCCACTCTTTTTATAAACTAAGCGTTAATTCTAATGGATCTTTACAGATACTTCATTTGGATCTCTGTGTTATTTATTGTTTATGCGGACTTTATTATCAAATTGAAAGGAATTATGGCAAAATGAAAACTAATTTTGATCTTCACCCTTTCATTTACTGTATCCTTGTATGGGCATAATATCACTTTAAACAACATGCAAAACTTCAAAACATATAAATCGCTGACCTATTTTAACTGCTGTGTTGCATAGAAAACAATATGCTAGGAAACCAGTAATGTTTTCAGTTAAAACGTTCAGATTGAAAACTCGGAATTTCAAAATAATCTGTTCGCCATCTATTACATATAATTTTTGTTTCTGGAGAGAAAAGGTAATTTAATAAAAATGTTTGTTTTCACGGCTACTTTCTCTTTAATCCCTTGTATTTCTATGAGAATATGTCCACAATATTATAAGACGAGCGTTTAAACTAACATCTGTTCTCTTATGCATCGCACGAATGTTAACAAAAAAACAATATCCCTGTAGCTCCGCCTCCAAGGCACACATGCGAAATAGCGTCGGTTAATCAGTTCAGACCGTTTACCTGGTTAGTAGCACTGGTTATTTAAAGCTCATTTACTAAACATTTGAAAAATACTGCCATATCATTGGACAAAAATAATTTCAAACACTAACCCTGCGTAAAATCCAGATACTTGGAGTAAGACTGGATGACATACTATAAAAACTCAACTTCCTGATTGACGAAGGTGAAACGATAGGTCCAGATGGTAAAGGGACAAACGGACCTGACGCTGTGCTGTCGATGGCAGACTGCACATTACATAATCAGGTTAATCACACTCCTGCCTTGTCGATACACTCGGTAATTTTTATATAATGGACAAACGGTTACAATAGTACCTATTATGGCTAAACCACCATTTTACACAATTGGAAATGCATAAGTACTGGTATTATACTACTTTAATACCAGTATGCGGTATTAGTACAAATACCAGTATTGTACCAGTACTTTTATTTTGGAAGTTATAAAGTTCACCATTTTTTGCATACAGACTCAATTTCCACAATATAGTTTTCTTGATATAAAAGTATAAAAATAAAAAGGATAATATATGTGATAAAAACTTATTCTTCAAACTTTTATGAAAACTAAAGTTGTCCAACATTATTGCAGTACCAGTGCCACATTAAGAGACAGTAATTCAATACCAGTACAAATAGCAGCAAAGTTTTCATGCGAGTAATTAAGTGACAGTACATTTGTTCAAATACAGTTCTTTCAAAATAAATGTACAGCTCCAGTACAGGTAATACATATCTGTACGCAATTTTTAATATATGTCACTTAACTTGTTTTTACTATTTTCTTCAAGATTAAAAGATTACTTTGAATACAGACCTTTAATTATAGCATAGTGAAAAACTAACATGGAAATAATTGTACTATGTCCTATATATCAGGTTAAAATAAGAATCGATACGACTTTTGTGCCATTTCATGACAGGGCGTAATGAAGATATCGAGTATTATATGAAAGTACCAGGTACTGTTTCAAGAAACCTTCAAAACTTATTTTATTACATACTCCTAGGTACTGAGCAATCGAAACTGATTTTAAAAGTCTAATCTGATTTTCCCAATGACAAAATACGTATCATAAACACTGTAGTAATTTGATAACAGGTAAGGCTTTTTCATATCTCAAAATAATTTTAATTTTCTTTTTAGGACATGAGCGGTGTTAAGTTGATGTGGGATTTGCGCATCTAAAGATTGAATTTCGTAGGCATGATGTAAAAGCACTACAACAACTGGCCGATGTTACAGGGAGATCGTCTACAACCAACATTGCTCTATATTACCCTCAGTGGCCATGGCAGCGATGGAAACCCTTTCTAGATATTTTTCAAGTGTAAGGTAAACTATGTTTATCGCATTCAAATGAAAATCTTTTAAAAGAAAATGATGTTAACATTAAACTCGGAGTTGCTGTACCATAGAAAGAGAAAATATCTTATACATGGCAGTGTAAGGTTGTATTGTTTCTATTAATCGTTTAATAGAAACCTTAATTAACTTTATTCACATTTTTATAATAACATGAAGTCAAAAATGTCCATACCGTATAATTAGAACGTATTCATGGTCCTTAAATCTTATTGTTTCCTTCAAGCAAGAATGGTTCGGTAATCTTGAAAAAAGTCCTGTTTTATGTATATATAGAAATGTTAAATCTTGTTTTGAATATGAATGTTATTTAAATATACTACCTAGGTGTTTTAGATTTAATTTTGTAGATAAAGAGTGAATGGCCTTCCTTTAACAATTCAAACAGGTAGATTTAGTAGAAATAGAATCCCTCGTGAAAAAAGATATTGTTTGTTTTGCAATGATTTAGATATTGAAGACGAGTACCATTTTATCTGTATATGTAAATGCTATGATGTTACAAGAAAACAATACTTAAAAGCCTACTATTACAGAAATCCATCAGTTTACAAATTTACCCAACTGTTAAACTCAAAAAATAAAAATTAGCTTATACGTTTATCCAAATTTGTTAAAGAAGCTCTTTCCATCAGGTATGTACTTTCAAATGCTACTGTTTGATTACAATTAATGTTCATTCTCCAAATGTTTTGTTTTGATTCCAAAAATATCAATAAAAGCATCTTATTTAATTTTAAAAGTAGATAGTAAATACACATTTTTCCATAGCTACATGTTTGTTTGTTTGATTGATTGACTTTGTACAAGTCTTAATAAAATATCTGTTCTGTTCTTAAAGAGTATATTTTTATATTTAAGGATGGTCTTATTCTTATAATTTTACAAACTGACAGTACCAGTATGTGAAAATCAGTCACTTGACCAAGTTGACGGAGCTGTCCAAGTTGTTCCATCTTTTTTACTAAAATATTTTAAGTGTGCACCGAATAATATTTAATATTGTTGATTTATAGAGGCATATTAGGAAATACGATTGTAACAGTTGTCATTTCGAATATTTATCGTTTTCATTTGATAGAAAATTCCAGCACACACGGTTCCAGGCAGACACACTGGGTGCGGTGATGACCAGAATAACACCCGTAAGCGAGACACAGTCAACACTAATAGTCGCAATTAGCGAGAAGTCTCTTATTTACATAATTTTATTACTAATCTTTCGCCGTAGCTTTTTTTCTTTAATATGAATGATTTGCATAATTATTTTAAAAGTAATAGTAAAGAAGGTGTAACATTTAATGCAGAAGTACTTGGCATTGTGAAGTTGTTTATTATTTTATATGCTGATGACACTGTTATTTTATCTGAGTCAGCAAACGATTTACAAATTGCTATAAACCTATATAAAAGTTACTGTGACAATTGGAAAGTAATAGTGAATAAATCAAAAACAAAAGTTCTTGTATTTTCAAAAGGTAGGCAATGCAGTATAGTTTAACCTAAGGTAATGAAAATCTAGAAGTTGCCGAGGAATTCAAATACCTAGGAGTACTATTTAGTGGAACTGGTAGTTTCTTAAAAGCAAAGACTTATATAGCTAACCCAGCAATAAAAGCCATGTAATGTTTAATCAAAAAACCAAAACCTTCAATTACCTTTGGATATGCAAATAGATTTGTTTTTTACACTTGTAAAACCAAATTGATTATACGGGTGTGAATGCTAGGGATATGGTTATAACAGTATACTTGAAAAGATACAATTGACATGTCTTAAACATATATAAGGCCTTAAATCTAGTACACCAAATTGTATTGTGTACGGCGAATGTGGTGTTAAACTAATTTCTATTGATATTGATTGTACAATAGTTAATGTTTTGTCTGATCTAGTTCTACCTAACGAATTAAAACTATCTAACACATTTTATCAAATTGCTCTTTAACTTTTAATACAAGTAGTTATGTTAATAGACAGACATTTCTGTGGTTTAAACACATTAAAATATACTTGTTAAATGTAGAAACCTTAATGTATGGACCTATTAGATGTTTCCTAATCACCTAAGCGGTTAGTTGTTAATGTGAAGCAAAAATTATCAGATTTATTTCTAAATGACTGATATTGTACAGTAAACGAATTGAATAAAAAATAATAAATTATTTAAAGAATAATTCCGTTTCGAACCCTATTTAACAAATATACAAAAATAACTGTATCATCTGTACTAAGAAAAAAAATGTTCGATCGTAATTATGTAAAACATCCGATTTTTATAAACTTTTAAATCTATTATGAATATGGATATAACTCATTGTAATGAATATAGACATTTGTGTTTATTTGTTAATGAAATAATCACAAAATTTAAAAATAGATAACATATCTACATATTTGTTGATCATGTCCTTGAAAATGTGTGTCTCTCTCCATTTTGTTAAGATGAATTGTATTAATATTATTATTTTCATGTGTATGCTATGCCTCTTTATGTAATGTATGCTTATATGCTTTAGCTCATATTGCCATGCGTGTATATGAATTGAGCTCTGAGATAAACTTTGAAACTTTAAAACTAACGTTTTTACAGTTAGATCAAACTAATTGAGTTGATTTAAGATAAATAAAACTAGCGCTTTTAAATCCTTCTATTAATAAACATCAATTTATTTGTTCGACGTCATTTGTGAACAAAGTGTTCAAATATATGACGTTTTTATATAGGAATATCTCAATTAATAACCTTTTGATTTGAAAATAGTTTTCACTATCTTAGTCAGAAAGAAAATCTCTACATAAATGAGATAAAAACAAAATTTCGAAAAAATGTCATAAAGACAGGTAACAATTAGTTTGGCAAGTGCCACAGATTTTATAACTACAAATATTTCATAAGGCAGATCATTTTTTAAACCAGTTAGCAAACAATAACTTTTTAAGGTACATTATGCCTCAGAAATCCATATTTCTTCACATAAATTTAAATGACAGAGATGTGTTTAATAATGTTAGTGTAATGAAATAAGAGCATGTTAGATATTCAACAACTGAAATAATTGGACTTAACATGCAGTGTTGTGTCTTTAAGATAGCAAAAACAAAGTAGTATTTTTTACTTCCATTCAAACTAGCTCACAAAATATATCATTTGCCCACAGAGCAAAATAAACAAAAGATGTTTTATGTACTCGTAAATGACAAATGAGAATTTATTAAAAACTGTAACAAAATAAAAGAAAGTCTTAGCGAAATGAAAATTAAAGCATTTCTTAAGGATAATAGGCCTAAGATTCTTCCCTTTTGCCCCTAGTTTTATTTCTTTAATTTTGCCCAGTATTTTATTACAGTATAGAGCGACGTGATTTGTGCAGGGTTAAAACATAGACCTAGCGATTTTTATCCGATTTTATAACAGTTTATACCCGAATTTCGGTTACAGTTTAGATACTTACCAAATTTCAAACAAAGTTCGTGTATCCATTATTTTTTTATAAAATAACTAATACATTTCTATTTAATACATTCTTTTAAGGTTGCATGGTCTATGCTGTAACCCAGCAAAATTCACATCGCTCTAAACTGTAACATTGTTTATTTTTTCAGACGCATTTGGCGAACAGAAAAATATGTTCAACTGGTCATTTACTTTGATAAACGTTTCGGAACACAAAATATTTTAAACTGTCGAATCAGCACATTTATTAGATAATATAGAGATAAATATGCGGTGCAGGGTCTGAAGAAATCTATGCCTAGATAGTGGATCCTGTTCATACAAGCAAAGCACAACAACATCTTTTAGAAACTAAACTACTTGTAGTATGGATGTGATTAAAAAATCACCTACCTCTGTTCCCATAAATAATCATCCATCTTTTGAATTCTATACTGTAGCCGGAAAACGTCATACGGTGGTTAATAGGTACACAGAGTCGTGTCCGGACTGTAATTTGTCATGCATCAAGGATTTTTAAAATAACTTCGCATAAATGAATACTTATCAAGACGACTGTCGGGTTCAAGACATATGTCCCTAACTCCAAGATCAAGGTCACACTTATAATTTCCTGTCCGAACTGTAACTTTATTTCAATTGCTTGGCACAAGTGTTTACCAAATCAAGACAATGTGTCGCGGCTAAGGCTCATATCACTACCTGAAAAAATCAAAATCACACTAACAAGTTGAAGGTACACATCTTGGTCTAAACTGTAGTTTCTCATGCATGGAAGGATTTGAAAATTACTTGGCACAAAAGTCAAACACATCATGGTGATGTGTTTCATTTATGGCTTATGTCCGTTAGTCAAAGGTCAAGGTCACACTTACAGGTTGAAGGTTTCACATTCTCAAAAGCAGAGTTCAAAGGTAGCACATTTATGTCTGAACTGTTTTTATGCACGAAAGGAATTTTAAATAAAGTAGCATATTATGTCTGCCACATGTAGACGACATGGCGTGTTCAAGACCCATGTCCTTATTTCCAAGTTCACTTTTACAGTTAGAAGGTACTCATTTTTCCAAGAAGATTTTAAAGGTCATGTATTGAAGTGTTTTAAAATAATGTTAAACAAATGTCTACAACATCAAGACGACATTTTCCTACCTCCAAGGCAAGGCCAATCTAAAAGTTTGAAGGCACTTATGCTCATAAGGAAAGTTCTAAGGTACACATTAGTTTCCAAACTGTAACATTGTCATGCATGGGAGGATTTTAAAATAACTTGGCATAAATGTCTACCATATAAAAATGTTGTGTCCCATCCAAGACCCTTGTCAGAATGTGTTAAGTTTGCTTTAAATAGCACTTCATTTCACAAGTACAGTATTAAGCAATAAGTTACTTTTATTCTTTTTTTCTTTTAATCATACGTGCATGCTTAAGAAACATTTTAGGGTATTACTCGTTTAGACTGGACGGCCCGATCCATGGAAATTTTAATTCCATTGAGTATGTTTTTTTTATGAAATGAGCTTCAGGTCTGTATTTCAGCTCGTGAGGTACAGCCAAGAAGCACCCAGGAGCTTGGTGCCGCCCTTGTCAACGAGTGGAATACCATCCCACAAGCTGTCCTAATAAACCTAATAGGAAGTATGCAACGACGGTGCCAAGCTAGGTCACATACTTGCTATTAAAGAAATATCAATTATGTGCAAAAAATTTTTTTTTTTTTTTTTGGGGGGGGGGGGCAAAAATGAGTTTTAAATAAATTTTATCATATCCGTCTAAAAAAACAATTTCTTTAAAATCAAAACAAATCAACATAAAACACATTAAATTTGGTATCAAATTACTTAATGATGTTTATAAATCACTATGTCATATATAAGAACAGAAATAAATTTAATATTTGACTTACAACAAAAGATAGATACAGATATACTCTTGGTGCTTAGTAAACATTGAGTAGTATGTAAATTTACTTGAGGTCAAAATACAGTTGGCATCGTACATGCGTCCACCGTTATTAAGCGACATTTTTATTGAGCAACCACATAAAGTGATGAGTTCATTTCATTAAATGACAGTTTTATATCGCGGCCAGCGTGCACTTAATGTCAGCCCAAGTATACGAAATTGAGTGTCCAAGTATCTATTAAACGGCCATGACAAACAATCGTCGTTCAAAAAACAAACGAATTTACAATTTCAATCGTTTCATAATCAGATAAAATCGCTGAAAACGAAAGAAACATTTTCCCGATTGTAATATTTACTAAGCCATATTTTGTCAGAGCAATATACAACTACAACACCGATTTTTGTCATGTAAACTCCCTTCTTGTAACAAAACGAAAATGACATCGGAACGAGCGAAAAAGACGACATACAGCTAAAAAGACCGGAGAAATCAAATGAGGAAATCGTACGTGGAATTGAGTCTGAGTAAAAAGCAAATGGCATCGTTTCTTGTCGATACAAAACATAAAAAGTAGTTGAATAAACATAACTAAAAGTTAACTTCACTGTTCAGTAAAACTGAGCCTTTCCTTGTCGGTGGTGTAGGTGCTCATCTGATGCTTTATAAAATTATCTACCCATTAAATATTAAATATGACCCTCCGACAAAAAAGCAACAAAAAATAGATCTCTTATAAACTAACTTAATTTAAAATCTGTTGGTTGAAAAAACTAAAACTTATTGCTGAAAAATCAAAAATGCTTTGTTTTATGGTCACAGTGACAAGCTTGATAGTATTATGACCTTAGATCACATTTTTACACAAATTTCTACATTAATAAACAAAAACAAACAGATATTGATGACTTTTGTTAAAAAATGCATTAATGTAATTATGAGACTGTAATACATACATAATATTGTGAAGTTTTTGTTATTGTTGAGGATGATATAATATCTATGCCTTGTAGCATAAAAAAGGAAACTCTGTATTTAGTCTCGAATTTCCCAGACTTCTATTGAGAGACCACTTTATCAAGAGACCAATTCTTGGCAGTCGCTAAAATAAGTTAAATAAATAAGTTAAATAAATTGGATTCTTGTGATTAAAATCTCCAACAAAAACAACTAAACACAAGAGTTTATGCAGCACATTTAATAAGTTATTTATAATCGTGTATCAATATATAGAGGATATTCAAGTTTTTTCTATAAATACATGATTTATTTTCATCAAGTGGTATAAAAAAAAATATTTAAAAGAGTGCATACCCACGATGAAATTGGGAAATTTTTATCCCCATTTGATGAAAAAAAATCAGATTTATAGAAAAAAACTTAAAATTTTTTGTTTATTATAAATTTTTCTCCTTTTTTTGGGATTAAAAATTTATTTGATTTTCCCCGAAAATTTTTTTTTACTGGGGGGAATTTAAAGAAATGTCCGGCAACACACCGTGAAAATACGGAAAAAAATGTTTCATGCGTGAAAAAAATAAATTTTTACAGTGAAAATACGGAAAATGAAAAAAGGCATTTTATTTCATCAATATTTCTCAATATTTCATTTATAAGTATATAATAAATATTTATATCAATTTATCACAAAACGTTAACCATGTTCATAAGCGATATTGAACGTTCATGAGTAAATAACATTAATATTTTGATCTTATAAATATTTAACTAACATTGA
The DNA here is from genome assembly GCF_026571515.1 of Ruditapes philippinarum. Classification (NCBI taxonomy): domain Eukaryota; kingdom Metazoa; phylum Mollusca; class Bivalvia; order Venerida; family Veneridae; genus Ruditapes; species Ruditapes philippinarum. The sequence goes on from NW_026859934.1 coordinate 215,509, forward strand.
TTTAAACGTAGATTCCCTGAAATTGGATGTAAAATAAGCGAATACAATGACGAAATGTTTAGTTTTAATACCATTTGATCCTATCCAATAGTATGCCAGGAACCAAAAGAGTAATTTTCACGAGAGTAATCCTTGAATTATGTGTTCATAGTTTCAAATGTCAAATTATCAATATATTTTTATTTTTATTAACGGTTCTATATTACAAAAGTGCATAAAACTTTAAAGGAATAGGAATGGATGGATTGATGTCTGTCTAATATAAATATTCATCATTTAAAAGAGGTACCACGACAGTTTTTCTGTTGAAATCAACCCTATAAGTGAGAAATTCGTGTTTTAAGACACTATTTTCTACTTGAGATTTAAGTTCATGGGTGCCGCCATTTTGGCGTTCTGTCATTCTCGCGAGACAGACGAGACCGAGATTGTGACATGTTACACCCACTTCCGGTATACGTGTACACGCTGGTACAACTGAAATATATCTTGATGAAGAACTTATTAACTTTATTGCGTACATTATATATTATTTATGAAAACATCATATGGAACTGAATTGCTTGAATTAATTAATTGAAGACGCCGCGACATTTATTATCATTTGTCCGATTTTCAAGCTTGCTGATGATCCCACCACATGATTTAAGCAATGACTGATTAATTTTCAATGATAAACCATCAATTTAATTTGGGTACTATGAAAAACTTCTTCAAATTGACGATATATCCTTTTATTTTGTACTTAATTTTCGCTAGACAAGCTGTCCGAATAGGGTACATCGCCGGTCATGTATCTTTTTTTCAGCGTAAAATATCAACTAAATCCAATATGCAGAGATATGCTGAGGACGCGATTTTCCGCCATTGACGCTATAAATGAGAATGGCGCAGAAAAACCGGCAGCCAGACTAATATCGTATGAAAACAAAACTGTCCGTTAGGTTATTTAGGCACCCAGTCAAAATTGGTACCAACAGCAACAGGTTGGCCATTCCCCTGTAATTACGCATATTCTCCTCTTAACTTTTTTCCACGTTATCAACTTACCCAATCCCTTTCCCACACAGATACGCATTTCTACTACCGTAAATTTAATCCAATAAAACAAAAAAAATCATAAATCTACTTAATATTTAAAACGATTATTGGTAACTGATAAAAATGTGTTGCTATTTTAAGAAATGCTGTAATTTACAGTATATAAATTACACATGGGTTTGTGGGTAACAGTAAAATATCATCCCAAGGAAAATACTGTTACCCGAGGCGTAGCCGAGGGAAACAGTATTTTACGAGGGATGATATTTTTACTGTTACTCACAAACCCATGTGTTCATTATTTTATTACCCCGAACAAAAAAACTGCGATGATCTGAAATTGTCAACTTAATGTAACTGTAACAAAAATAAACCAAGAGTAACAATGATAATTAAACTGTCCTTACCTTTCAAGTTTTAAGTGTACTTTAGGTCTACTCGAGAAGTTTTCATTTTCTTTATTCTTTATGCAAGTGATGATATCTACAAATCATAAACATACAATAAGCTAGGTTTTATTTAGAAAACAAAACACTAACCCATATACACGGTTATGATCTGTGAAATCTGATCCTTCTGTTTCCAGAATATTCTTAGCATGGTTTTTGACAAAATAACAATGATATCCTATGTCTGTCCACCATCTCTGTAACGTTTCACTGATTAAAATTGTTAAATAATCCTTTGGTGCATGCTTAAATCGTCTGCATGTTCCAGTTTGACAATTAATTATTTACATTGCAAGTACTTCCGTTGAAAACGGATGTTCACTTTTTGACTATTCAACAAAAAGATATTTTATACACGAAAAGCACACCAGGGTGCGAACAACTAAATTTCATGGATGTCATAGATACTCCAGAGAAGAAATTGATGTCCTATCGGGGTTTAACGGCGAAAATAAGAATGAATCGAGAAAAAAAATGGCGGCCATTTTATTTCATTTTATTTAGAAAATAGACCACGTGACCAGATTTTATACTGTTAAAAAATACTGTTACCTATGTAACAGTACAAAATTCTTAGTCACGTGGTACACTTGCATTAACAGTAAAAATAACTCCGAGAGGCCTATGGGAAATTAGCATTACGAAAAAAGTGAGGGGGTAATAATATAATTTGACAGGTGTGGAACTGAATTTCCCCTAAGGTCATTGACTTCACTGATGAAGCGTAAAAAATAGATGTCTATTTCGTCATTAGAATATTTGACAAGGGTGATTAACCAACAACAACAACAATCACTTTTATTAGAAGCCACGTCACAATAGTAACAATATGACTGATTAACATAAAACATGATACGTAATACAAATTCTACTTTAAACTTTATTTTCATCACATGGGGACAGTAATTATATTGTCAAAACTGCTAAAATGTTGTTTATGTTTCCAAATATACTTTATGATTAAATGATAAATAGAAAGTACATGTACATAAATGTATGTAATAAAATATATTTGTTTACTCCTAGAAAAGGTGTAACAAAAGAGTAGTAGAGCATTATGATATTAAATTTTTTTTTACACATTTTGTTATTATTTCTTCTATAAATTGTATAGTTATTTATCAAATTATCATACATACTAAAGTAAACTAATGCAAAGGAATATCAGGTAGCGTGAGAAAATACTAATACGTCACTACAGGTGCACGCTTTTCACGTACATAGACATTACTACGATATTGCAAATATTTACAACCGCTAAAAAAGGCTATAAATATTAAATCATTCGTTACTAAGATAGTCAGGGAGCAATATATGAAAATTAGGAAGAACTTGAATTCATTTGGGTTTAACTTAGAAAATCGTTAGGCCTGTCTTGTTCTAGCTATTAGTCTTAAATTGTTCAATAATAGAACGTGCTAAAAATACAATATTTTTAAGTTGATCAAAATTTTCTGTTGATAATAATTCCTTTAATTTCAACACGTTTGGCCTACTGAAAAAGTAAGTTGGGATGTATCGCTTTCTTTGAAGACAGAAAAAAGGACACACTAACATATAGTGAAATTCATCACCGACTTCATTTAACATACAAAGATTGCATTTACGCGCTTCATATGGAAGATGTGAGTTGCGCCACCTTCCTATTTCAACAGGTAATTTATGATTTCCTGTTCTAAAATGGAAAAGAGTGAACCTTAGATTATTTGGTAGTATATTTAGATATGCTTCAAATGATATATCATTTTTAAATAGCCTATAGTTTATACCTTTAGATGAACTTTTAAGATGACTGTGTCATTTTTGTACGAATTGATCAATTAATACCCTTTTTACATGCTTATAAGTATTGGTTAATAAGAGCGAGTTTTGATATGTCCAAATATATGTATGGCCCGTTTGGTTAAATATGTTTTTTATGCGGTTTAACCGCTTGTAGTTACAGTAGGGTGAACGTGTCAGTTTACACGCAAAACGCACGTTACACGCTATACGAACGCACGTTACACGCTATACGAACGCACGTTATACGCACGCAAAACGAAACGAAATACGCAGACGCACGCAAAACGATATACGCTAAACGAAATACGCTAAACGATATACGCACGCTAAAACGCACGCAAAATGAAAACGTTTCTAAACCTTTATTAAAACATCGTAATCATTTTAAGTTTTTAACAACTTTAGCTACATGTAGAACGTTTAAGCGATAAATTTTGATCATCATATACATGTAGATCTATACTGTAAGGTAGCTAGAAATGTATTTTAAACGAGTTTATGTAAGAACTGAAATGCACTCAACCTAGCACCGAAATAAATTTTTGTCACAGCCTCAACAAATGATTTTTAGATATATTTATAAGCTATCATGCGCTAAATATCGAAAGTAAAAAAGTTAATGTAAAGTGTTCCTTTTTATGCGCAATCGGATAAAGAACTATCCCTTGCATTCACTACGTAATCTCTACGTAATAGTACTATGGATGAAGATACGACCCATGTCGAGTTTGAACCTCCTACAGATAATACCGAGGTTAAGGTCCCCGTCTTCGCCCCTGGCACGTCAATAAACAATGTCACACCAGCTGATGAAAATAACATTTCAACAGAAACATTGCAGCATCAGCAACTGGAGCAGGATGTTACGATATCTTTGCCCACGTTAGATATAGGTCGAGTTGCCGACGACGATGATTTAGATCCAGGAGATCCATTCTTCGTTGAATACACTCGCCTCATAAACCTGTACCATGAGTTGCCATCGGGTATGTTTATGAACAGACTTATATGTGATTACAGGTCCAGTGAATCTGATTTAGAAAACACTCGCCAGCTTTTCTTCGAAGCATTAAAATCCTATAATGACTTTCCATTTGAGTTCGAGTCTCAACTGAAGCGCCGGACTACTAGCAAAAGTGACATAGCAGTAAATAAGCTAGCAAATGACATTTACACCATCCTATCGATTATGGCTGGTGAAGATTACTCAAACATGAAGGAAATGATTAGTAATGGACAACATAAACGTGTGCAGAATATTATTGAAACCTCTTTAAATGTCACATCTCATGGTGACACGCCGGCACGACATACTTACAGTAAGCCTAAATCAACTGTGCAGGTCAGTGTTGCGGAATTTACAATGTTGAAAGATACCGTTTCGCGCATGGAGGCTGACATGTTAAAAATGAAACAAACGATGCAAGCTACTGATAAATTAAGAGCTGAGCAGACAACGACTATACGTACCACAGTGAACAGCATTAAAGTTGCTATGCATGATTTAAGCACGTGCATCTCAGACGCCTTGACTAATTGTCAGAAGGTGCCCGATTTCGTCGTTAGTTCTTTAACTGAAACGATGAAAAATGGACTAAACTCTCTTGAAAATCGTGTTCAGTCTCTTGAGAATATAACACGTCAGCGGGGAACCGCTAATGCTTCGCCCAATACTAGTGTAAAGTCGCCAGTGCCAAATATATATAATATTTCACCTCGTGCTACTCATCCCATGTATCCTATACATGCCTTTCCCATGCGTACTGTGCCATTTCCTTTAGTATACGGAATACCACCAAGCCCTCCGCGCGGGATACCACCACAACATTCAACTTTACCTTCAGGTCAACACTTGGTGGGTACGGCTGTTGAACAGTCTTCTGCTGAAACTAGCACTGATACGGTGCCACCGGTGCATGGTCCTACACAAGAGCCAAATCAAAAACTGGCCAATTCCATTCCTGTGAGAGTAACAGATCGCGCTACTCAGCCGAATTCTAACGACTTTGTGAAAAAGGGCAAACGTAAACCAAAGTGCCTGTATGTTAGCGGATATGATAATTCCGTGCCGGCAAATGCAATTACGCAATTTGTGAGTGATAAAGGTGTCAGTGTGGCGTCTGTTAGCATATTCCC